>NC_137611.1:28865461-29065461 GCF_963280865.1 Gymnoscopelus braueri | reverse complement strand
TGTGTGCGTGCGTGCGTCTCCCCACCTGTATGTGTCTATCTGACTCTGTTCTAACAGAATGAGTTGAGGAACACAGAGATGCTGTCGGCTGCGTGTGCTGTGGGCGTGGGCTGCTGTTTCGCTGCCCCTATTGGAGGTAAAACCATGCCGCTATATAACATCCGCCTTATATCACCTAGAAGCCATTTAGATCAGAATATGGCCTTGGCTCTTTGTGTGTGTGTGCGCTGTGTGTGTGTGTGTGTGTGTGTGTGTGTGTGTGTGTGTGTGTGTGTGTGTGTGTGTGTGTGTGTGTGTGTGTGTGTGTGTGTGTGTGTGTGTGTGTGTGTGTGTGTGTGTGTGTGTGTGTGTGTGTGTGTGTGTGTGACACTGTGTGTGTGTGTGTGTGTGTGTGTGTGTGTGTGTGTGTGTGTGTGTGTGTGTGTGTGTGTGTGTGTGTGTGTGTGTGTGTGTGTGTGCATGTACAGTATGGATGGGTGTGTGGGTGTGTGCATTTGGACAGGGTGACCAATTGGTACTGTAAGCGTAAATCATAACTCATGACTTATGACTCATAACAGTCATAGGGTGTGTGACTATATGTGCGTGCGTGTGTGTGTTTGTTCCAGGGGTGTTGTTCAGTATTGAGGTGACCTCAACATTTTTTGCGGTGAGGAACTACTGGAGGGGCTTCTTTGCTGCCACCTTCAGTGCCTTTATATTCAGAGTCCTTGCTGTCTGGAACCAGGATGAAGGTACGCATGACGGAGAATATGTGCTTTAATGTACTTGGAGTACCTGGTGGGTGGAGTTTGCCACGTGAGGCAATACAATGCTAAAACAAGTACCACAGAATGTACAGTAGCATGAATTTATTCATGAGTTTTGCATGAATTAGTAAAGCTTTTAGATTATAGTATTTATAGGCAACTTGGTGATCTTTTCTGTGACTGACAGTTTAAATGCCAAGCAGGATACACTGATAATCATTCCCATAATCGTAAATTATATGTAATTAAGTCAATTAAGTGTGACTGTTTTTTTCTTCTTCTTCAGAGACCATCACTGCTCTCTTTAAGACCCGTTTCCGTCTGGATTTCCCCTTTGACCTCCAGGAGCTGCCAGCCTTTGCCATCCTGGGGTTAGTAACGTGTCACTTTGTTCCCTTGCTATTACATTTGACTCATTTAGCTGACACTTTCACCCATAGCAGCTGACAATAACTGAAACTACAGAACAAGCTTTCTTTCTTCTTTCTCTTTTGTAACCTAGCAAGCGACCAATGTTGAAATGTCCGAGTTCATATCTATAATATTATGAAAATACTTATCAGAGGATCAGATAATGGGGAAATGGTAGCTAGAGAATGAAAAGAAGTTTGGACAATTATAATATTAATGCAATCTATGTTTGTGATTGAAATAGTGATTGAGTCAACAACAACAGTCAACAAGAACACCAGTAGCTAATTATGAACCCTTAATATCACCTGCTGTACTATTCATCTTCTGGATTTATTTTCTTTCCTGCTAAAATATTTTGTAATAGCGATCAGACTGAATTAATATAGGGTCAGCTACAAGCCATACGGACTTGTAGAATTAGTTTTGGCTCATAATCAGCGTCTTGCTCAAGGACGACAGTAAAACGGAGGGAGCTGGAGAACGAACCAGGAACCTTCCGTTTCCCAAGCGGTCGCTCTACCTCCTGAGCCACTGCCACGCTGTTATTCAACAGTTTTGTAGTTGTTATTGTGCCGCACCATGGGGTTTTATTTCACCCGTTTGATTGGGAAAATATGTTTTGTGCTGCTTCTCTCCTTAAGGATTGCCTGTGGTTTCGGTGGTGCTCTCTTTGTCTACCTGAACCGACTCATAGTGGAATGCATGAGGAAACAAAAGACCATTAACAAGATACTCCTGAGGAAGTGAGTATAATTCACGTAGCTAAATTCTATGTTAATGTAAATTCTGAGAGTCACTCAGTTTGTATTTATGTATGACACAGACACACACGCACGCACGCGCACACACACACACACACACGCACGCACGCACGCACGCACGCGCGCGCACACACACACACACACACACACACACACACACACACACACACACACACACACACACACACACACACACACACACACACACACACACACATGCTATTACATTCTCTATGCAAATTAAAGTGGCATGAAGTCTAGTTGAATAAACACACAAACAATAGGAACCATGTCTTTCCATGTATTCATTGCTCACAACAGAGCACTGTTTTGTTACCTTTTTACGTTTTTCTTTTTCTTAAAGGAGAGATCCAGGCTAAAATGCTATTTGCTTTGATGTGTCGCTAATCACTCACCAACATACCAGGGGCAGTTGACTTTTTTCATAGAAACCCCTGTTGTCCATTGTGCAGACCCCTCCCAACGGCAGAATGGGAGTACTGTGTAAAAATGAAAATCGCCTATTTTAGCAGCTCCAAACTATGTAGTGTCCTTACACTCTCACATGCACTGTTTGTCACTCATGAGCTGCCGTTCGTACAGAACGGCTCTGATGCATGAACTCTCGCGAGATTCTCGCGTCCCGCGAGATTTCACGTGTAGCGCTCCCCCTCCCCTCATAAGTGACAAACAGTGCATGTGAGAGAGTGTCAGGACACTGCATAGAGAGGATTCGTGAAAAAAAAAGTTTGGAGCTGCTGAAATAGGTGATTTTCATTTATACACAGTACTCCCATTCTGCCCGGTGGGAGGGGTCTCCACAATGGACAACAGGGGCTTCTATGAAAAAATTCAACTGCCCCTGGTATGTTGGTGAGTGATAAGCGACACATCAAAGCAAATAGCATTTTAGCCTGGATCTCTCCTTTAACTTGTATTATACAAGTTAAAGGATTTTAGCTTGCTTATTTATTATAATATTTTATTGTCACAGTCTGGGGAGCATATTATGCCAACATTTCGCAGCACACACTTTTATGAGTGAGTGACAAATAAAACCTCTCTGAATCCTTGAATGTAGCGGTGTCAAAGCACATGTGTGGGTAGTCGGATTCCATCTCGCATATAAATGTGAGATCCTTCAGGCATTCACACATCTATTTAAAATGTCCTTGGTACCTTGTTTCAGCTGAATGGTGACATATCTTATTCATGGATTTGGATCTGTCTTGTCAAGTTTAAGTGCGGCAGTCATGTATAACAGGATGACATCCTCTCACGTGCACTCACAGAGCATAGCGGCTCACCCATTAATGACCCCGCAGTCCGTCTCTCCCTGTCAGGCGTCTGGTGTACCCTGCACTGGTCACTTTGTTGGTCTCCACCCTCACCTTCCCTCCAGGTTTTGGACAGTTCATGGCTGGACAGGTGAGAAAATAAAGCAAATCTGTCATATAACATTGCCTAGTAGAAATCCTGTCTCATTGGTTCGTTGGTATTACAGTTTGTAGTAATAGTAGTAGTAGATAGGTAGAAAATCATATTGGAATTGTACTAGATGTTCAGGCCACTGCCTGGAAATCTAGTAGCGCTAATCAGAGCTCTACATCATGCAAAGCTTGGCCAATCAAATCCGGATGTCACGTTTTGTGACATTTGTTGGCCAATCAAATCCGGAGGTGACGCCCTCCCACCCACCCACTGTCTTCCCACCACTCACCGTCTTCCCACCGTCTACCCACATGCCAATTTTAACATAGAGATGATACCTAATTCTCCTCAGTGTTCTCCAGTGACTAGCGTTTATTCACCTAGCTATCCTTTATGTTTCTATCACGCTGTAGCATGTATCCACCTAGCTTTCCTATATGTTTCTATGAAGCTGACGCAGCATGAGTCGTTGGTGGCTCTGTTTGACAACCGTACCTGGTGCCGTCATGGAGTGAATGAAGAGTTCAGTCACTACCTCAGCCACTCCCATGCCTGGAAGCATCCCCAAGTCAACGTCTTCATCACGCTCATCTTCTTCATTATCATGAAGGTAAGGCCCAGGCACAAGTACATTTTGATTAAGGTTCTGTGTTAATGTGGCGGAATGTAATTGGATGACAAAATGATGCTTATACACTCTTTCTCCCCATCTGGTCTTCTGTGTGTGTGTGTGTGTGTGTGTGTGTGTGTATGTGTGTGTGTGTGTGTGTGTGTGTGTGTGTGTGTGTGTGTGTGTGTGTGTGTGTGTGTGTGTGTGTGTGTGTGTGTGTGTGTGTGTGTGTGTGTGTGTGTGTGTGTGTGTGTGTGTGTGTGTGTGTGTGTGTGTGTGCATGTGCGTGTGCGTGCGTGTCTCTCTCTCTCTCTCTCTCTCTCTGTTCTCTATATTTGCCAGTTTTGGATGTCAGCCGTGGCTACCACCATGCCAGTGCCATGTGGGGCTTTCATGCCAGTATTTCTTATTGGTAAGCAATATCTGCTCCAGCTTCCTGCGTGTCTCTGAACCATGATGACATGAGCCCTATAAATAACCTCCGTCTTTCATCTCTGTGTGGATGTGTTGGACAGGAGCTGCGTTTGGCCGGCTGGTTGGAGAGATCATGGCTACCATGTTCCCTGACGGTATACATGCAGATGGCAGTGTGTATCCCATAGTCCCTGGTGGCTACGCCGTAGTCGGTGAGCATTCATCCCTCATGCTGCTCGAAATCAGCATCGCAATAATTCCAAATTCTGTATCCAATTTGTCCTGATCTCCCATAAAGGATTTTGTGGATGAATGGAAGTGAGGACAGGGGGGTCTGTCCAATGCTCTGTAATTGAAATCACTGAGGGCCGAGGCTATTTATATCAGTCTTTGCCAGCTTATTGAATGTGACTGATGCAAAAGGATTCCACTTAAGCTTTTGGGCTGAAATGAAATGGCGATGGCTGTGACTCACTGATGAGCAGGACGGTGTGAAAGAAAACCCCCCAAAATTCAATGATTCTGTTTTGGATTTGGTGTCTTATGGCATAGTCAAAACTAAAAAAATACCACTTCACCGTTGTATGCCTCCGCCAACCAGTTGCCGTTTACATCTGTGTCTGTCCAGGCTCATATATTAGTGAATGATGGCTTTGAAGGAATTTAATGAACAGTTTTTTTGCCGTCACAGTGACTTTGACCACCTACTTCTAATCAGTTCATCCTTGAGTCCAAGTGGACATTTGTGCCAAAGGTCATGAAATTCCCTCAAGGCATTTCTGGGGCCACTCCCACATCATTTGTAAGGCAATCACAAACAATCCAAATGGAATATGAAAAATCTGAACGATACATCTATCACATGATAATGTGTGTTTTGTACAAAATCTGTGGTAGTAGCAAAGACTGTGTTTTGAAGAAAATTCCAAATGGCGGAAAATCTTGTTAGGTACGTAAATAAAGTGGCATGTTATGGTGCCACCATGAGGTCAATTAGAAAGATGTGGGGTTTTGGTTCTAACCTAGCCTATACTGGGAGTGTGCATGCGGTGACCGATGCTGATCGTTCCGGCGGTGTCTGAGATTTTTACACACGGACACATGGACACACAGACAGGGGCAAAAACATAATATACGCTTCCCAGTGTAGCAGATATAATTAATGTTGAAAGATCTGAGGACTTCCCAGGGTCAAATGAGTACATACTTTACATACATTTTCTAATCATATCATTTCTCCTACAGGTGCTGCGGCGCTGTCCGGAGCTGTCACGCACACCGTGTCCACGGCGGTCATCGTGTTTGAACTCACCGGTCAGATCTCCCATATCTTGCCTGTAATGATAGCGGTCATCCTGGCAAACGCTGTAGCTCAGTCCCTCCAACCCTCCCTGTATGACTCTATCATCAGGATCAAGAAACTACCATATCTGCCTGAACTGGGCATGGGACACCACGAGTGAGGTGTGTGTGTGTGTGTGTGTGTGTGTGTGTGTGTGTGTGTGTGTGTGTGTGTGTGTGTGTGTGTGTGTGCGTGTGCGTGTGCGCGTGCGTGCGCCGGTGCTTGAAAGAGTGCTAAGGATGGATCAGTGGATGGATGTGGGTGTATCTTTCACATTCTTAGATGTTTTACATTCCTCCATTTCTGTTATGCTTGTGGAGGTGTTTTGTTCGGTTGCTGCTGCTATTTCTGCGTGGCCGCTTTGCTGTTTGCAAAAGGAAGCCTGTTATCCTTTGTACCTCCTCTTATCTTCTCCCGCTTGCCTCTATCATCTTCACAATCCTTCCCTCAATATTTCTTCATTATCAACAAGCCCCCCTGACCCTCTTTCATCGTTTTCCCTCTTGTTCCATCATCTTCCCTACGTCTGATTTAAGGTCTGTTTATTTTGTGAGATTAATTCGCATACATTGCTGTCTATTATATGTTATGAGTTATACTGTACATCCACAAAAAACGTGAATTTAACGCAGCGATAAAGTGACATATTTATTTTTCGAAATGAGGTCGATTTTTCACTGCAAATAAAACTATGGATGAATGAGGCCTCGCCAAATTAATTGTTTGATGTGAAATAATCGTGTATCATTTTCGTTTGGTTTATTCACGTTGCTCATGGTGTGTAATGGCCTCTATTCCCTAACTTCTTCTCTAATCCTCTCCTCTAAACTCCTCTCCTCTCCTCCTTGTATTTCAGGAAGTATAATGTCCGGGTGGAAGATATAATGATCAGAGAAGTGCGCTATGTCACTCTATCCACAAGTTATCGTGACCTACAGGAGGTGCTCCTCAGCTCAGCTCAGGTCAAGAATCTTGCCCTGGTCGAGTCTGGAGGTACAGTAAGAGTGTGTGTGTGTGTGTGTGTGTGTGTGTGTGTGTGTGTGTGTGTGTGTGTGTGTGTGTGTGTGTGTGTGTGTGTGTGTGTGTGTGTGTGTGTGAGTGATGGCCAAAACGGATATACATTTTCACAAATATATTTGTGAAATATATAATATATATTGGCATGAAATAAAAAAAAACATATTCTCCCGTACAGTGTCATCATATAGGTTATTTCTTGAAATATTTTCCTGCTGTTTTTATCCGATTCCCTTACGTTTTATTTGAACTCTCTCTCCACCTTTCCATCACTTCCTGTCTTCCTCTCTGTCTGTCTGTCTGTCTGTCTGTCTGTCTGTCTGTCTGTCTGTCTGTCTGTCTGTCTGTCTGTCTGTCTGTCTGTCTGTCTGTCTGTCTGTCTGTCTGTCTGTCTGTCTGTCTGTCTGTCTGTCTGTCTGTCTGTCTGTCTGTCTGTCTGTCTGTCTGTCTGTCTGTCTGTCTGTCTGTCTGTCTGTCTGTCTGTCTGTCTGTCTGTCTGTCTGTCTGTCTGTCTGTCTGTCTGTCTTTCTCTCCTTCCTCAGAGTCCATGATCCTGTTGGGCTCCATAGAGCGTTCTCAGCTGCAGTCGCTGCTCTCCCAGCAGCTGGGTTGCCAGCGGCGACTGGAGTATCTCCAAACGCTCGCCCAGGACAACGGCACCCAGGACCACCTGTCCAGCCTGACCAGCGACAGCACCCCCAGCTCCCCCTGTGCCCACGCCCACGTCAATGCCACTGCCAACACCAATGCCCGCCAAGCGGTCCGCTTCCTGGTGAGCAACCAACAGGTGTGAGGAGTGCGGGGGATCTAGGGTCGGGGCTTGGGTGGGCCTGGGGTTGGACTGGGGTTTAGCGGAATAAGTCTGATTGGCCAATGCATGGGTGAAGCATGTCCCATGTAGGTAGGTAATGGCACAGATGTACTTGAAGCTGGGTTGAGGGCATCTGTTCTGGTAAGTGCTTCTGTACTGTATACTGCACTGCAGTTCCCCTCTCTCTACATTTATATTAACATATTTCTTCTGTGTTTCTGTGCCTTTACCTGTGCCGTGACGTGCATGTGTGTATAAATATTTGTCTGTGGCTTTGATATGTGTGTGTGAATGCGTGCATGGCCGTGTGTGTGTGTGTGTGTGTGTGTGTGTGTGTGTGTGTGTGTGTGTGTGTGTGTGTGTGTGTGTGTGTGTGTGTGTGTGTGTGTGTGTGTGTGTGTGTGTGTGTGTGTGTGTGTGTGAATGCATGCATGGCCACGTGTGTGTGTGTGTGTGTGTGTGTGTGTGTGTGTGTGTGTGTGTGTGTGTGTGTGTGTGTGTGTGTGTGTGTGTGTGTGTGTGTGTGTGTGTGTGTGTGTGTGTGTGCGTGCGTGCGTGCGTGCGTGCGTGCGTGCGTGCGTGCGTGCGTGTGTGCGTGCATGCTTGCATGCACGTGTGTTTTTGTGGCATGCGTCTGTCTCTGTTAATATTTTCCCCATATAGATTTCCACAGAGGAGTCTTCCTCGTTCAACCCAGCCGTTTCCAATGCTCAGCTTCCTCTCAAGTCGGCCTTGAAAACCGTGCCCGCCATCAGCAACACAGAGGCACTCAATAGTATGTACTCTCAATCACACACACACATACAGTGCACCCATATTCGAGAGTGCAGCACACACATATGTGTACACACACACACACACACACACACACACACACACACACACACACACACACACACACACACACACACACACACACACACACACACACACACACACACACACACACTCACAATCACACACACAAAAGTAGCGCTCTCCTGAAGTGCCCTTCACTTTCGAAGGCAGAGAGGAATGCTGAGATTGAGTGAACCGACTGAGAAAAGTAAAAAGTTGACTCGCCAGCGAACATAGAACCACATCATTCATTCAGACGGCATCTCTGTCTTTTCCTTCAGGCTCCCAGACACTATCCTGTTCTGAGCAAGACAAAGACCTGCTGGAGGTGAGCAAAGGAGAGAAAGAAAGAAAGAAAGAAAGAAAGAAAATGTATGTAGGTATGTGTGGCGCACAAGTGTGAACAATGAACATACGTGTTTGAGACCCACCACACACACACACACACACACATTTTCCTTGCTAAAACAAGGGATGTTTGTGATTTGGGATGTTTGTGATGTTTGATATGTACGTATATTGTGCCTGTTCATATTTAGATAACTACATTACGTTCAGCCCTAAAACACACACACATACCCACACACACACACACACACACACACACACACACACACACACACACACACACACACACACACACACACACACACACACAGGCTTTGCGGATAATTTGTGTGATCCTATACTGTAAACTCCTGTGTGTTAATGTAATTCTTAAGTCCATTTCATTGAACACTTCTTGTGAGTCATTGTCCCTCTCTCTCCAAGAAGTGCATAACAACGGTGCACTGTATAAATAATACATTAATAAATGCTACTGTAGGTATGGGGGGTTTATTAGATCTTGTACCTTCACCTTCATCTCTGCAGTGGTGTAAAGTAACTAAGTACATTTACTCAAGGACTGTACTTAAGTATAATTTTGAGGTATTTTTTACTTTACTTTGCGATTATCAATTATTATATTATAAAATATACATTAACCACATTAGCCCTATTTTATACATAGGCTATTTGAAAATAGCAGATCTAGCTCACAACGCGTCGCATCGCGACGCGTTGTGAGCTTGTAGATCTGCTATTTTCAAAATGTTTGTACTTTTCCTTTTGGTACTTTAAGTACATTTTGATACTAATACTTTTGTACTTTTAGTCAAGTACATTTTTAATTCCGGACTTTTACTTGTAACGGAGTATTTCTATATTACAGTATAGATACTTTTACTTAAGTAAAATATCTGAGTACTTTCCACCACTGCATCTCTGGCATAGTAACTACGCGCTTCCAGCAACATTGTGCTTATGCCAGAGGGACTCTCTCCATGAGCCGTGTCTTAATGGGAATCTGATGTTGCGGTAACACAATGTAAGGGATAACTTGTGTAATGCGATCTCTTCCAACAATCCTCTGTTATCTTGACTCCTTCTCTTCCTGGTTGGAAGGCCTCCGTTGGGCCGGCATCGCCTGAAACCAAGAAGCCCAAACGAGTGAGAATCTCCATGGCGGTAAGATTGTTCTACCGCCTAGAGACCGTTGTTATGGTAACCGTTGCCTTGTGAACGAGCCAGTGACGGTCGGACCAAACTCTTTGTGATGCTCTAGCTTCCAACTATTACAGTAGCAGTGCACGGAGGGGGTGAAGAGTGGGAGAGAAAGGTTACTCTGTTCTTTGAACCTCTGATGCCTGATTTATACGTAGTTGCTCTCACAAGCTTCTAGATTGGCTATTTCCGGTGCGTGACACCGTCACGCAACTAAGTATCACTCAGGCTTGAGTGTTTCTGCCAATGATAACAAGTGGTCCAACAAAATGGATTCAGAACCGATGTAATTGCTTGCTTAGTGTGTGCTTTTTGGTAGGGACCTTTTATTACAACATGGCCGCAGATTCTTGTGCATGCTTGTCTCATGTTTCGTTGCGCCGTGTAACATGTAAAAAGTGTTGACATAATTTGTCATTATCTGGGATTTGTGTACTTATCAAGTATATTAAAGGAGTAGTTCCCAACAAATGAAGCCTTCAATTCATGTTGTGTGTAATTGATAGAAAATAAGTAATTATTTGGGTGAACTACTCCTTTAAACTCTTTTCCTTTTCTTCATCTGCACATTGTGAAATGTTTTACTCAAGTCTTTCCTCACCATCTCTATACATTCCTTTTGGGCAAATAAAAAACCCACATTAATAAACAAAGATGATGTGCGATGTACACAAACACACACACACACACACACACACACACACACACACACACACACACACACACACACACACACACACACACACACACACACACACACACACACACACACACACACGCACGTCTTGGTGGATGTGAATGTTGGTTATGTGTGCATACTGCAGCACAATTTCTGTCTGCAGGACGCTAGCGAGGTAGAAGATGACATGACGACAACAGAGGTGAGAGCTACAGCATGTTGTTGATCAGGGAATGCAACCGTTTGGAGCATTCCTAATTCATATGGTTGTGAATGCTTTCCCCGCCCACTCTCAGATAGCAGAATGGGAAGAGGAGCAAATGGATCAGCTAATAGATTTCAAGAACTGCAAGATTGACCCCGCCCCTTTCCAGCTTGTGGAGAGGACGTCCCTGCATAAGGTACATGGCATCTTTTTCTAAATCAACCCCCGGATCCACCCCTTTCAGTAGGAGTTTTCATCAGGATTATCCAGATTTTTGGCATCAAAACATAATCTCCACCTGTGTTTTTGTTTTGAAAAACACCAGAACATGTAAGCTTGATTCGAGGAAGGATAGGATTGCTTGGTCTAAATCCCCATTATTTTTTAAGTATCCAGTTTTCGCATTTAACACAATCCGATTGCTGTTATCCTGTCAGGATCAAAATGTTCAAAAACAAGCAAATAAAATGTGGCCGGTACCTTTGAATGGCTTTACTGTGTATTTCATATTTGTGAATTAAGCCTTATCGTTTACTTTTTATGTCTCCTTTATATGACTCATATGTGACATCATCCTGTCTGTCTGTCTGTCTGTCTGTCTGTCTGTCTGTCTGTCTGTCTGTCTGTCTGTCTGTCTGTCTGTCTGTCTGTCTGTCTGTCTGTCTGTCTGTCTGTCTGTCTGTCTGTCTGTCTGTCTGTCTGTCTGTCTGTCTGTCTGTCTGTCCAACCACACAGACTCACACCATCTTCTCTCTGCTGGGTCTGGACCATGCATATGTGACCAGCACTGGACGCCTTGTTGGAGTTGTTTCTCTCAGAGAGGTGAGCTTTTTGTATTATAATTCCTACATCTCTAAATTCTGCATTATACTTTGTCGTACTGACTATGTATGTATGCAGTCTGTGTCCACCTTGGCTCACCTTGTTCTTACTCTCTTCTCATTACCATGTACATTCCCCTTCTGTGTCATCTCCCACTTTATTTATGGTCTTTCATTCTCCTTGCTTCTCCTTCCTTCTTATATCTATCCCCAGCTTCGAAAGGCTATAGAAGGCTCAGTCACAGTGACGGGTGTGAAAGTGCGCCCCCCGTTGGCCAGCTTCCGCGACAGCGGCAACACCACAAGTGTGTCCGAGGTGACAGAACTCCATAAGCTGTGGAGCCGACACAAGGGGCTCTCGTTGCCACGGGAACCCACCCCTCCTGACACGGAGGACCAAGCAGATGTCCCATACGAAGAAATCCCAGACAGCTTCCCGGACCAGGCAACTTTGCAGTTTGCAAGCCCAGAGGAGACGCCGGACACCACGTCTGAACTGGTGCTCCAGGAGAGCCCGTCAGAGGACCAGTCAGAGTACACTTTTGAATGCAGCCCCTCTCACACTGACGAATCAGAGCTCGGCTGTGACTTCGACCCCTCCCTCCACACTCCGGAACCAGAACAATCAGAGCCCATGATAGAACAGGGAAGTCCCTCCTCAAACCAGGACCAAAAGGTCCAATCAGAACAAGAGAGTGAGGGTAATTCCTCCCATACTGAGGATCATCCCTCCCATACTGAGGATCGCCCCCCTAAACATGATTAGAGGGGTTGACTGATAGTCAATGGTCCCATACAGACACGCCTCATGATTGTTGAAGTTTCTACATTTGTAGAGGTCACTCTCGCCTCCAGCTCCAGCCTTTGTGTTAATAGTGTTGCGGTTTATGGGACTGTGTGTGTATGTGTGAGTGCGTGAGTGTGTGCGTGCTTGCGTGTATGTGTTTGTGTATGTGTGTGCATGCGCATGTGCACATATGCTTTCATGTGCACATGTGTGTGCCTTGTGGCACTTTGCCCAGCGCACTCCAATCTGGTGTGAATACATAACCCTAAGTAAAGCTTAATTTATGCGATGCTTTGTTAGCTTGAAAATCAGTTCTTGTTGGCAAGCGACATTGTCATACTATGGAGTATAAACTAGGTTTAACACAGGGGAGAGAAAGGGGTCAGACACACGGCATGACCGAAAATAAGAAAAACCGCAACAGATGAAGGAAATGGCGTGAAGAAGAAATGAAGACTGCATCAATTATGGTATAAAACAACTACCTACTCACACCCAGGACCAAGGCAGCTTAACCACTTAAAGGAGTAGTTCACCCATTTTTTTTTCTTCTTTCAATTACACACCCCATGAAGCCTTGAATTCATGGACATTTTTTCTTTTTTGTCAGCCAATAATTTGATGACCGGTGGAAAGATGCTAATGTCTGCGGTAGGAGACTCCACAAGTCTCCTACCGGAGACTCCATATGTCTCCTACCGGAGACTCCATATGTCTCCTACCGCAGACTCAGCCGTCATCAAATTATTGGGTCAGGAATGCGACAAAAACAAAAACAAAATCCATGAATTCAAGTCTTCATGGGGTGTGTAATTGATAGAAGATATGTCATTTTTTGGGTGAACTACTCCTTTAAGCCCTATATACTTCATTGTAAGACAAATAGCAAAAATAGCCAATCTACAGCTTGTAGATCTGCTATTTTCACTATTTTTGAAAAATATAAAAAGATTTGGAAAGACTTTTAAAATCTTTGATTTTTTGGGGGGGAATATGCCCGAAATAGGGACTTCAGGGTTAAAGTGGTTGAAGACGTTGTACTGTACCTGATGACCAAGGTTAGAGTAGTCGTACAGGGTTTGAAACACTGGCGAAGCACATTGTAATTACCATTGATTTAAGGTACAGCACACATAGCCTCATTTGGCTGTATAGGGGCTGATTTGATAAGGGCAATAGACTTTGATGGTTTTGTTCCATGTTTTTAATTCAGACAGCCAAACTCAGATGTATTAATTGCCTCTACATCTTTGTGAATTTACTGTGTTTAAATTTAAACATGTCAAGTATTGACAGAAGAATGATGAGCTCAAAGTGGTTGAGGATATTACTGGCTATTGTACAGAACATGCTAACACGCATGCACGCACACACAAACGCACACACACACACACACGCACGCACACATGCACAGACACGCACGCACACACACACACACACACACACACACACACACACACACACACACACACACACACACACACACACACACACACACACACACACACACACACACACACACACACACAAATAATGGCACAATGGCACAAATAACTGATGATTGGCTAAAGAGCATGGATGACAGAAGGCTGGTAGGGGCGGTACTGTTAGACTTCAGTGCTGCTTTCGATGTTATTGATCATGCTTTGCTGTTGGGAAAACTTAAATGCTATGGTTTTAATTCTGTTGCTCTGGCCTGGATGGAGAGTTACCTGTCAAAGAGAAAGCAGAGGGTGTATTTTAATGGAAGTTTTTCTGACAGTAAGGAGATGCAGTGCGGGGTTCCTCAAGGAAGTTCCTTAGGTCCTCTTTTATTTTCGATATTCACTAATGACCTACCTTTGGCATTAAATAAATCTAGTGTGGTTATGTACGCAGATGACTCAACCATGTACAGTACAGCATCTACAGTAGGTGAGTTAAATGATATACTCAATGCTGAAATTAAATCAGTAGCGGATTGGGTAGGCAAGAACAAATTAGCACTGAACATTGCTAAAACCAAATGCATGGTGTTTGGATCTAGACATATATTGAAAAGTGATCCTCAATTGTGCCTATCACTTGCCGGGAAGCCAGTGGAACAGGTGAAGGAGGCTAAACTGCTTGGAATTGTATTAGATCCTAAACTAAATTGGACAAAGCAAATTGATAATATAGTAACAAAAATGGGAAGAAGCATCGCTATAACCAGGAAATGTTCCAAGTATATTACATTAAAAACTCTGAAAGTAGTAACTCAAGCTTTAGTCTTGTCACACCTTGAGTACTGCCCAGTTGTTTGGTCATCCGCTAAGAAGAAAGACATACAGAAATTGCAAACAGCTCAAAACAAAGCTGCCAGATTAGCTCTCCAGTGCTCCAGGAGCACACATGTAGTAGAAATGCACAGACATCTATCATGGCTTACTGTTGAGAATAGATTGCATTCACGCACTCTCACCTTTTTCAGAAATGTTTTAACTGACCAAAAACCCCAGTATTTCTTTGACCAGGTAGGATACAGAAGAGATGAACATACCCATATGACTAGACAAGCCAGTTCAGGTGATATGGTAACACTTAAACCAAGAACAGATCTTCTCAAAGCTTCTACTATCTATAGAGCTGTAATAGGATGGAACTCATTGCCTAAGTACATAATTAATACAAACACAACATTCACCTTTAAGAAAAAGTTAAAAGAACATCTGATGAAAACATGCCTGTACTAATCCCCAGACGCACAGGGTTTAATGTGTAATAAGTGATTTCGTTTATTTTAAATTTACTACTTGATTGTACTTTTTGTTTTTTTATTTTCAATTTTTATTTAGATTATAGTGATTGTAAAGTTGATGTAAGGAATGTCTCTGTTAAAATGTTTGTCTGTGTCGGACCCCAAGAAGACTAGCTTTTGTCATGGCAAAAGCTAATGGGGATCCTAATAAACAAAACAAAACAAACCAAACACACACACACACGCACGTACACACACAACTAACCACACATAAACATGCACATTCCATCAGATATACACAAAGATATGTACATGGCCCATAGATATTTATATAATTGAAATAAATATTTTCATACAGTGTTAAAGAAAGCCTCCTACATATGGCACAGAAAACATTTAATCCAGCCTGGCCTCTAATGCAATGTTTAGAAATATTACATAACTTTGAAGCACAGTGATAGCTACAGTACAAACCTCTTGTAGGAGCAAAGTGTGTGAGTGCTTATTACAAACTCGGTATGACCTGAATCAAATTGCAAATGGATGTAACTTTTGTTGAAGCTAACTGACTTGGCTTCATACAACACTTTTGAGCCATACTTCAATTATGTTCTGTGATTATCACAACATGCCAATCTCATTCTAGACTGTGTAAATGTGTGCAATAATTTATTGCTGTCTTACTTTTGTATGCATATAGAATGTAAAGTAGTGCTCACAATATAAGATAATGTATGAGGAGTTTAAAATGTAGAGCGTCTATAAGCTAACTTGCAGCACATCTACTGTAGTTAAGCAATAAGTCTGTAGTATCTCCCTTTATATGGCCCTGGCCTGTATATGCTTTGTATATATGAAAATACATGGATGATTCTACGTACCGTACCTGCTATGTATATAGGAGAATTATGCATTTGAAATCAACAGCCATTGTTATTTTTCAGAGAACATGAAGTTGTTTTGTACATCATTGAAGGATTAAATTTGAAAAACTTTGAGACCTAAGCTGAAAGAAACACTTGTTTGAAATTGTGTGTGTGTGTGTGTGTGTGTGTGTGTGTGTGTGTGTGTGTGTGTGTGTGTGTGTGTGTGTGTGTGTGTGTGTGTGTGTGTGTGTGTGTGTGTGTGTGTGTGTGTGTGTGTACTGTATGTGTGTGTGTGTGTGTGTGTGTGTGTGTGTGTGTGTGTGTGTGTGTGTGTGTGTGTGTGTGTGTGTGTGTGTGTGTGTGTGTGTGTGTGTGTGTGTGTGTGTGTGTGTAAAAAAGAGCCCACAAAGGTTGGTTGGTTGGTTTGAAAAAAACAAATCATATTTATATACACAGTACATAACACTCTGACATTCCGTATCAAACGTAGCCCACCACACATAACACAGCATGACCGGGAAAAACAACACTACAAATTTGTATCCATAGAAAACCATTGCAACATTAACACATGACTCTTCACAAAAAAATTAAAAGAAAGAAAAAAACTGTACAAAGATCAGTTTCAATGACAGCTTTACAGTACATTCTGGCTTCACTCTCTACTAAACACTCATCAGCAACAGAGTGCTGCAGGGTTGTTGTCTTTTTGCAGATCAACCCTGATGTTTACTCCTCAACATACTTTAAAACAACTTTTAAAGCTGAAATCCATAACTTTCTTTAATGTGAATAAAATGCTACTGTTTGTTAATAGCTTTTTAGAGTATGTTGATACAATATAATTAACATAACTGCAGTGGTTGGATGTGGTCTCCTTGCTCTTCTGTTGAGAAACTTAGATTCTGTGGTTGGGTAGGACCACTAGTGGTTGACAAAATTTGGTACTGCCTGAAGGTCAAAACGTAATTTCTCCTCCGAGCAAGCAGGTGTGCTCAGTAGCAGACAATTCGGCAGTTG
Source organism: Gymnoscopelus braueri (assembly GCF_963280865.1). Taxonomy (NCBI): domain Eukaryota; kingdom Metazoa; phylum Chordata; class Actinopteri; order Myctophiformes; family Myctophidae; genus Gymnoscopelus; species Gymnoscopelus braueri. The sequence goes on along the minus strand of NC_137611.1, from coordinate 29,048,433 downwards.
CGCAGGGGACCAGGTTCAAATCCTGGGTAGGTTATGAACGTTATCGATAGCAGCTTTAAGCCCCCCAATAGGTAATTAACATAGAGTACATAGAAAAAATGGCTTCAAAATTCACGTTTAGTATCTTAATTGATGTAACATATGTCGTAGAACATAAAGCGAAGCTCTCTTGGGTTTACGTTAACCGTAGACCTTATTTGATGCAACCCTATGGAAAAGTTGGAATTTTGGCGAGGTCACCCATTGTGGACTTCCTGGTTTTAGCACTATAAAACCACAGAGGACAGGATGAGCTATGGAACAGCACATTGGTGGCAAGGAGGGAACGGGAGGAAAACGGATGTGTATGTGTGTGTGTAGGGGGGTACTAAAGGATTGATTGAGATATGTTTTCAGCAACAGCACATCATATTAGGAATAGGAATCAACAGAAGCCCTGGGGAGTGGCAGGTGGGTGGGGGGGGGGGGGGGGTTGGTCCTGTATCTAGGAGGACAGTCACCCCATGTCACATCAAATGCTCCTTCTCTTCTTTGCTCTCCACTGCCTCATCCCTCTCTTCCTCCTCGTCGAACGACGCAACTCCGGACGAGGCCCGGTCGGAGAGGAAGCGCCCCGGGCTGGGGTGCCATGCGTGCCCCTCGTGGAACACACTCCCTTCCTCATCATCCTCCTCTTCGTCCTCCTCCTCCCCAGGAGACTCGGAGTGAGAGGTGGAGTAGCAGGAGTCAAACCGACTGCTCCGACCCCGGGGCCTCCACTCAGGCTTGTGATCGATGAAGACCTCGCCGTGCTGGTGATTCTCCTGCTGCAGCTGCACTGTCTGCCCTTTGCCATCGAGCGGCCCTTCCTCCAGGAAGGGGCTCGTGTGATTGCCGCGCAAAGTAGGTGAATGGGTCTGGGTGGAATGTGGGTCATCGTGAGGCACAAACCTATCATAGAGCAGCCTGCTGCTGCTGCTGCTGGAGCCTAAAGGACTACCAGAGGGCGGAGCTTCGCTGTCATCAGCCTCAGCCTGGCATGGCACTTCGCACGCAGGAATCTGATTGGAGGTTGCGCCGTCTGAGGGAGGGGCAAAGAGTCAGAACACCTATAGGAGATGGATTAAGAGGGATGGGGGGGAAGCGTTCATGAGATGATGATGATGATGATGGTGATCTAGAAATGACAATGAGTTGGCTGTGATGGAAGAGAATAGAAGGAGAGTATAAATTATGTGATGGGTGTCTTGGAGCAATACCTGAGTCCTGGCTGGAGAACGTGTGTGTCTGGCCCTCGGATTGCGTGAAGTCCGCGCCATTAGAGTCGCGCTCCTCCTCCTCCTCCTCCTCATCATCATCTATTGATGCCCAGGCACGCAACTTAGCCTCGGCAATCGCAAACTGCTCAGCCACTCCTGGAAGGGACACGCATTCACGACATCAATACTACAACATACTAGACATCTAACTCTGCAAGCAGACAGATTTACAGTGTTTTACAGCGTAGACTGAGGCACACTACAAATACAGCACCTGTCTCTATATCAGTGTCTCACTCTGCTGGTAAAAAACACATTAATTAAACCATAGATTCTTAGTTGACCAGGGTCACTCCTTTTTTCCTTTAACAGCAAATCTCTTTACTGAAAATAGACAATCTATAAGCTCACTTGTTGCAATGCAACACAACCCGTTGTGAGCTTGTAGATCTGCCATTTTTGTAGAATGTTTGCCCCAGAATAGGGAAGCTATAGGTTTCATGTGGTTAAAGTCACAGGTGTCAGAGAGAATGGCTTAGTAAAATGTGTTTGCAGTCTAATAATCTAATAGTCTTGGTAACCATCTGCTACAGTACCAACCAAGACATGCCATCATTCAGGAGACACAGCAGCACAGGTGAAGCTAGAATGTACGAAAAAGGGGACTCCTGCACATCCAAAAAAAAAACGTTGGAGGTGCAAGTCTAGTCAGCAGGCATATAAATTGTAAAAAAAAAGGGGAATAGACCTTCAAGGAAGGGACTGCACACTCCAGGGAACAGATGGAGTGTGGAGTCCCTTCCTTGAAGGTCTATTCCCCTTTTTTTTTACGATATATATATATATATATATATATATATATATATGTGTGTGTATATACTGTATATATATGTGTATATACTGTATATATATATATATATATATATATATATGTATATACTGTATATATTAGTGCTGTCATACGATTACATTTTTAATCGAGATTAATCGCATGATTTTTCATAGTTAATCGCACTATTAATCGCAAATAAGTCATCAGTTTTTATCGGTTCACAATGTACCTTAGAGGGATAAGGTAAATGTTTGCTTTATGCAAAAGTATGTTTATTTATTATTGGAAATCAATAAAACAAAAACAAAGAAACCATCAAATGACACTGCATTAAAAAGGCTGCAGCAGATGGATATAAAGATCTGCTAAATGTACTTAGTAATATGAGTACTGCAGTGTCCACCTTTATGCTTATAAAGGTTCACTAAAATATCTTATGTTTTTTACATTAACACTAAAGGATGGACCTCATTCTACAAAAAAAAACTGTATTGTAACCTCCCTGTTACATTCCAATCTACTACTTGCATTTAGCTCCCTATTGAAAGTAGCTGAAGAAATGAGGTGGTAAATGTAGTTCCTAATGAGTTGTGGGGTAACTACAGTAATGGTACTGTAACATCTACAATGACCATGGAAATCCACAGAACACAATACATAACAGCAAAACATAAGGAGCATGCTCACAGACATAAAGAGCTGTGTCCTAAACTACCGGTAGGCCAAATGGCTAAAATAAATAAATATGTGATTAAAATAATTAATCATGATTAACATAATGGTGAGTTAATTGCGATTAATCGAGTTAACTTTGACAGCTCTAATTACATATATATAATATATATTAAGCGAGCTAACTGCAGTAGTACAGTGGCTTGAACAACCTGAAATTCTATCAACGCAACTAGCTGATGTAATGTGAAGCTGACCTTTTGCGAAGCGCGCCTCCTTCTCTCCCTCAGTCAGATGACAGTAGGTGCTGAAATGGGAGTGGGCAGCCGGTGGTGGGTCTGTGGGTTTCGGCCACCCCTTCCACTCAATGAGGTGGGCAACCCGACCCTGAGCCAGGGATGTGGGCTTTGTTACATGGTCCTTCACAACCTGGGAGATACCTAGACGTAGAGAAATAGGTAGAGGTTACTCTAGTGTACATACATGGACTGTGTGTGTGTGTGTGTGTGTGTGTGTGTGTGTGTGTGCGTGTGCATGTGCGTGTGCGTGTGCGTGCGTGCGCGTGCGCGTGTGTGTTGGTGTTACCGTTTAAGGAGGACCTGGCCAGAGCCGCAAACTCATGGATGCTCACAGCTTTCCTTGATTCAGCTGGAGATTTTCCTGACTTTGGAATCATTTCAGCCTCCTCAAATTTCACCTACAAGAAAAGGTTGGATTACCATGAAATTTCACAGATGCTTAAAAAATTTATTCTCTGTAGATCTAATAACTATACCCCCACTACTGTAAGCATAATTTGTAATTTGTCACATAGGTGTCAAATATTTTTTTCAGTTTAAAATCAGTTATTTTTGGTGAGCAATGTGGTTTGAATGACAAAGTATAAATTATCCATTATTGTCGGCCTACACCCAGTTTCCTTCAAAAATAAGTTCTTATAAGACAAAATTACAAAAAAGGGGATTTCCTTGCCAGAAGTAACATTAAAGAGCAATGTTGTTGGTGCCCGTTTGGCCCACAATAGTTCAATATCAGAGCCCTGTCACCGTAGAGTTTGAGATAGTCTCTTGTCTTTTCTCCTACCTCTGCCTGCCGCTCTCTTCTTTCCATGCTCCTACTTGTCAGCCGCATCATGGAGATGGAGAGGTGGTATCACCGCACAGACTAATACAACTAAACCACACAACAGCTCACGGTTTACTGGTTTAAACCACTCGGCTGACAAGCAAACAGCTATGCCCTAAATCTATTGCACAGATGCTAAAGCCATGGTAAGCCTGTGAAACCGGATAGAATGGTTGGGTCTAGAAGGGTGGGGGGGGTTGGTGAGAGTCTCCGCGAGACCAGGCAAATGAATTGCTGCCCAACCCAAGGCTGCTGATCCCTATTAAAAGTAATAGCCCCACCTAACTAACCACATGTCCAAAACAAACACATATTTTAACTTTACTTTTTTTTTTGTGTACTGCAGAACTTATACAGTAGGTCACTCCTATAAGAATATGAACAAAAGAGGCCTGTGGAGGTTATTTTACTTCCAGAAAGGCTGCTTGCTTAATTTGCTTATTTGCTCATCAAGTAAACTTGATGAGCAAATATCTGAATAGCCAGATACCAGCTCTGGTGAACATGTGCATGGCTTGACATGACCACAATAATACCAGGCATCTTTAAGCAGATTGCCCCCCAAAGCAGCTAAGAAGAGGAAGGGTCATGACTCACTTCTGACACTTACTAATCAGAACAAAAGTCAACCGTAACAAAGTTCTTGGACATTCCGGGCAAGTCTTAGGGAAAGACTGCACATATTGCTGACCATACTGTATATTCAGACAGTGTATAGACTAGACAGCAGACATATGACCCCAACCTGTTCTGAGGACGGACAGAGAGAACCTGATTTCCAAGAGCCAAGCATTTAGTCTACTGGGTCAGGTGTACTAGTGCCTGGGTGTACCACATTGATGATATAGGCAGACAGTTGGTGGTTTGCAGAGAACACACTATAGCCAAGGTAGTAGTGAATATACTGTATAGTAGGTTACTCAAGATAGTGCAGTTATTGCAGACATCAAGGCCTATACATCAGCACCATCAAACACTGTGTTCGTGATAAGTGGATGGTTAGCTAGTTATAGCAAAGGGATCCGAATTGTGTGACAATCATTGTTCCTAATTTGAGATATTTAGCACAAAAAAACGTTTAAAACACGCATACATAGCCCTTCTCAAAGTGTAGCTTGTTTCAGCACCCTGGATAGCTCCTCCCAAGTTCTAGCAATCACAAGTATGTGAACCATGGGAAGCTCCGTTTTATCTCATCTCTCTAACCCAAGAGCCTCTTGGGTTAGACAATAATAACAAGATATGAATTGCCTCTTGGCAAGAGGTAATTCATATCTTGTCATTATTGTCATCATTTGCGTAGGCTACTATTACATTCTCGGAACCAGTGCTCTGATCGCATGACCAACAAGTGGAATAGTCGAGCCAATAACAGTGTCATGGGGTAGCCATTAAGATAAAGCATAATATGCCCTCTAACGAGAATGGAGGCGACGGGGACGTGCGATTATGGGTTTACAATTAATTGACATCATGTGACGGATGCTCTGAGACAGGATGAGCAGTGACACACGTGATAGGAGGCCTACAGCTGTACTGAAATGAGGGAAAATAACATCATCGCTGAAGTGGGTGAGTGAGACAGACTTGCTGCAGCACGTTTCTAAGCAACTGAGGACCCACATCTGCACACGAATGACACGGACTTGTTTGAAATCTGCATCGAACAAATCTTAGGATGGAAAGTCCTTCGCACTATTTATGCTCTATAGCCTTAGATCAAGACTCGAGTCTGACTTTTACTTTCGTATCTATGATGCAAATGTCAAAATCGATAAAATACATCTATGATAGTCTTGATCCAAGGCTATTTCTGCCGATTTCTGCCCTAGGCTATACCCAAGCGATGCATATAATGGCAGACATTGGCAGTAATATTGTTTACAGGAACTGCCACTTAGCAGCACCTACCTGCAAATCGAACGCTGGCGGCCCTGTAAGAGTCGCGCATTATAATGAGCTTGTCTCCAATCCTATCAACAGATGATATGTTGATGACCTCTTGCTGTAGGCTAGTATATGCAATGGCACTAAATCCCAGTGCGCATATTCCAAGGTCCAATATTATGTCTTGGCTGTTAGGCATGTGTTGCTCGGTATATGGGTTACATACGGCTGTCCAAACGTCCTGTCAGTACGCGTCATCAACACTAGGCGGTGTCATATTCCATCTCCCCCTCCCTCCCCATGTTGGATCAGATCAACTGCAGCAGGAATGATCCACATACCAAAGAGCAGTGGTGGAAAGTAACAAAGTACATGTACTCAAGTACTGTACTTAATTATAATTTTGAGGTATTTTTTTTACTTTACTTGAGTAGGTCCAATGTTCAGTACCGTTACTTCTACTCCACTACATAGGCAAACATTATACTTTTACTCCACTACAATTATTAGACAACTCTAGTTACTAGTTACTTTGTAGTTTTAGATTATTGTTACAAATCTTACCACTTCAGCCCTATTTAAACTTTGGCTATTTGAAAATAGTCGATCTACAAGCTCACAATGTCATTGTGTGCTTGTAGATCTGCTATTTTCAAAATATTTTTATAAATTTAAAACTTGTGAAATGGGACATTCAGCACAATGAGTACTTTTACTTTTGGTACTTTAAGTATATTTAGTGCCAATACCTTTGTACTTCTAAAGTACATTTTCCACCTACGTTTACTACAGGCAAAGAATTATTTAATTTAATCTGAGAAAAAAAACACTGGTGGACACAGTAACAAAGTATATTTACTTGAGCAACTGCTAAAGTGAAGCAATTTTAGTATCCGTTCTTTACTTTTTGGATAGCCTATAATGACTCTACATTTCAAAGACAAATATTGTACTTTTGATGCCACTATATTTCTAAGGGAAAAAGCACATTATGAATTAACCAATTAAACCCCATTTCACATATAGTGAAAATAGCTAATATTTTAACCATTTATATATTTTTGAAAATCTTTTTAATGTCTACATTTTAATAAAGCAATGCATTAATGTCAAAAAGAAAATTATGTGTACTTTTGAATACATGCATTGTTAAAAATACTGCAGTACTTTAACCCAAGTATACATTTGACAGCAACTTTCACTTGTTGTCAGTAATATTTGACCAGGAGTCTATCTATATACTTTGACCCAACTACTGAGTTTGAATACTTTGCTCACCACTGTAAAACACCAAGATGAAGCAAGTCTACCCCAACAGTTATTTTCCGCAATGTTTTCCGACCTTGAGGAACACATCAGTTTGTCAGCAAAACTGAGTCCATTTGACCCTTCTGTTAAAGATACTCAGGATTTTACCGACTACAGGCCAATGACTAGTTCTACCCTACATGCTGTATTTTAAATGCCCAACATGAACCCGATTTGCTCACTTAAAAATTTGAGTGATCAAGTCCAGCTTATATTGTAGAGGCACACAAACACACCCAGTAACAAAAAGACAGTCAAATGAGTAGGACACAGTTTCCCCAAACTCTGCTCAGCAACATGATAAGTCTTTTATTTGCAATGCTCTGTTTCCTCATGTTTCCAGTTTCCGATGCAAAAAGAAGCAATAATTCCTTAAATAATAAAGAAAGCAAAAATATTTACAAAATTCCAATAAAACTAATAATCAATGGATTATCTAGAGCACCTCTCTGCATCTGGACAACTGCCACCTCTGCTGGAAAAGGATACATGGCATTACATCAGCAATTTGTTTATTATTTCTGAAAAATAAAACTGACAAAACTTTTTTTTTTATTATATATTTACAGAACGCTCCTGAAATGTGTTTCCACTTAGAGTAGAAAAGGCTTTCGGATCATTTCTGCTGTTTTTCTTTTCTCTTTCATCAAGTCAATTTCTGTAGGTTTCAAGTTTTAATGGTTATCATTTATTAAGTGTCCTCTATGGGGTGGGTTGGGGTTTCCTGACCACAGAGGACAGCATCAGCCCACTACCCAGTTCATGTAAGTACAGGAGAGGTTAGGATGAAGAGTCAGGGTCAGGGTTGACTACTGGGGATGGGAGAAACGATGGCTTTGAGGAAGCATAAACACCACTCCCCTAGTAGTCAACATCAAAGGTCACAATCAAGTCCTCAATGTTTCTGTCCTCACAGGTCCCATTGTAGTAAACAGGAAATGGAAAAAGGAAGAAGAGAGAAAAAAGAAAACCTCTGCTTAAACCCCCCCTTCCCCCATCGGATTACGGTAAATCGGCAACGTACATTTACTCTGCCGATGTTTCTCCCACTGCCATGATCAATAGAAACGCACTTCAACCATGCTGCACACTCCAATAAGAAAGGGGGAAATACATTAGAGCTCTGTGTTCGATTGGACATCACGCACATTATGGCAATGACAGCCATTCCCGAAGAACATGCTACGTGACACTTTAGGATGTTTCACGTCTTTAGCGTGTCACATAGTATGTTGCATAATATAATCATCTAGAACCATAAAAAGAGCAGCGTGTTTGTATTGTTTCCCACAAAGAAGTCAGAAATGTCTTACACAATGACAAGGGTGGGTGTGGTGTAGGTGGTGGTGGGGGGGGGGGGGGTAGTTCACGCATAGTTAAGCAATCCTGCTGATCAGTTCTCAGGTTTATTTTTTTAGGACACTCGTCGTTGACAAGCAGACGAGAGAATGAGGAAGAGAGAAAGAGAGAGAGGGGGAAGGAGGGAGGGAGAGGGAAATAGAGAAGTGATTGTTTGTCAAGATTCCCTCTCTCAAAACTAAACATTTACCCTCATTGAGGATTGAGTCAGTCCGCCTCTTAGGCAATATATATATACATATATAGATATATATATATAATTAGTTCATGTCTCTCCACAGCCTGCTGCAAAGCCCATCCCTTAGCCAAAGGGGTGTGGGTTTAGGGAGGAGGGGTGGGCCCAGCATTCAGGAAGTCTCTAGTCCTTGTCAGACTCGTCCTCTGCCTCACGGAGCCAAGTGAAGAAGGCGGTAACCGACTTCAGGGCCACGCCCTTGCCTGTTTGCTCGGCAGGGTCCTTGCTGGACTCCCACTTGTAGAAGGCCTCCTCTTTGATGACGTCCTCGTCGTAGAGGGTGTCAAAGAACATCCGCAGCAGGTCTAGACAGGGAGGGACAGACAGGAAGAGGGTTGACGGACGCCGTTCATATTGGCTCTAGCCGGCTACACAGTAAAATCCCATGTGTTCATTTGCAATCCCATGTGTTTAACCGAGAGCACAAAAAGGGAACCAAATGTTACATTTGTACACAATTTTTCTCAACGTCAGGTCCGGTGACCACTAAGGGTCCAAATGGAACCTTGCAGGTCTAACTCAGAGAGAATGCTCTCAGAGTTAAATTAACACAGAGAGTAGATTAGGGTCCCAAAGGGGGTCCATGGGCTAATGCATATCAAACTGAGGGTCCTGGAAATTAAAATGGTTGAGAACCGATGCACTAAGAGTTTAATGAAAACTGGGGATGTTAATGAGTGCTTATTGCTGATTAGGGGAGACGGCGATACTCACTAGGAGGTTGCTCCATGTGCACCATGAGGGCCTGGAGAGCGTAGAGGGCTTGCAGCTCCTTGTGCTCGTCACTCAGGTACCTCTGCAGGAGACTGGCTCTCTGGGTGATCTGATCTACATCCACCTTGTAGGGGTTCTCGCCTGAAGGGAGGAAGAGAAAGAAATGCTGGTTCATATAAATTGACTTGTTAAAAAAAAAAGGCGGCATGGGCTCGATGGCTACTCCCATACACAGTCAAATTTAGAGTTCACAAACTGATAAATTAACACTGAGGATTTTACTGTGAATTCCCAGTTTTAGGCATACTTACATATGATGGCTGACTGGCATATAGATGTCATCAGAGCACGCACAAAGTGGTTCCAAACAGTCTGTTGCTCATCCATGTTAGCCTGGATGAGCAAAACAAAACAGGTGAATATTCAAATGTTGTTGTTTTTTTCATGACAGTACTTGCCGGAATAATTAAGCCCAGAATGGCATAATTTCATATAGTAGTATATAATATAGTAATTTCACCTCTTGACACACCAAAAGCTCACAGATTGTTTCTCCAATATACATTTTCAAATTTCAAAATATGTGACTGATGTTTAGTTACAACCAAAATACTGTATAGGCTAATACTACTGTACACTAAATGGGCAGAGTTATTGATCACACAGCCAGTTGTTGCATATTTACTTATGCAGGTCTATTAAAACAATATTATTTATTTAGATCAGTCATGCACATCCCAAACATATTACCCACCTCAACCCAGTCTCGGATCCGCTGGTTGTTGGCTTTGTCCTGGATGAGTCGGTCAAAATGTTTGCCGAGCTCCTCTGCACTCAGTACCTTCTTCTTCTTGGTCTCCTCAGACGCCGGCTCCTCACCAAGAGTAAACTCCACCTTCTGTTAATGGTGCACAGGGCACACACACAGATACCTCAATCAAAACAGATTCCTCTTCAACCAAAAACTCATATTTAAGATCCGCAGTTTGCTTTTCCATTTTAATGTTAGATTATAGATGGACTGTTGTATGATCGTACAGACCTGTTCTGTCACAAACTTGTTGACATCCTCATCCTTGGGCAAGAAGTCACTCCAGTTCAGCTCATCTTCGGCCCACATAGCTCCGACCTTCTTATGGGTCTGGTGGAAACAATACAAAATGTTATCAACACAAATACAAGTAGATTTTTGTGGACATGGACAGTGATGTTACCAACACAAATACAAGTAGATTTTTGTGGACATGGATGGACAGTGATGTTATCAACACAAATACAAGTAGAATGTTGTGGACATGGACAGTGATAATAAAGTGCTTAAAGTCATACTGTGTAACATATTAATAGTATAGTATTTGTCTTTTGGGCAACATCTCTGGTAGCTTCATTGTCACATTACACATCTGTCTATATGGAAGTACCTCTCAAAAAAGGAATGCTGCAGGGCCCTAGTGCCCAAGGATATTTTGGAACAACAATTTGTCAGAAACGGATCAACTTTCCAGTATATTTCCAGTCGCGAATAAATAGAGTTTAATAGTGTTTAGATAAGTTGTCAAAAAAACATTTATGTGGAATGGTTATTGTGAGAAATATACCAGTGAAAGACTACATAAAAAATAACTTTTACAGTATGACAAAAACAAGGCAAAAACACCCCTCATAGAAACACCTAAATAAATAACTGAATGTGAAGTATGCCCTATAAAAGTAGAGGACTACCCATCAGTGATGGCAAATATTCAATTATTAAAGATATGGCATCCCAATTGGAGCCACTAGAGGCAAAAAGGTACACAAATCCTACAAATGATCTCTTGAAAGTCAGACGAGTGTGTTGCTGGGACAGAGAAAGGTCGATAATAAAGTAGATTTTCTCCTGATTTGTCCCTCCGAAAAAAGCTATTTTAGTTTAAAAATCTTGGGAAGATTGAGTGGCTTGTGACGATCGGGTCCAATATTTAGTTCAGTGACCATGGGGCTAAAGAATGGTTCAGAAGCTGTGTTCAGGTTCACTCTTCCATTGGAAATAATAAGACTCCAACCTGCTTCAAGCAGATACAGGAACTAAACCAGAGAAGGCATGTCTTTCTTTTTTTTGTCTTGGGGTGATGGTCACGTACCATTCCTTTGCAGAGCAAGGTGAGGATCTGGACGAGAAGCACACCAGCCAGACCCATAGGCACTAGAGGCTTGGAGATCTCCCTGAATACACAATTCACACAAATTAAGATCTCACCAGTTTATGCGTTATGATTACTCTGTGATGGTGATAAGGACTACAGTCAGAGCCTCACCTGAAGAGCGGTCCCATAGGGATGCCTCCTTCGTGAAGCATGGGTGTGATGAGCTCCGCCAGGTAGAGCCAGAAATGGGGGATGTCTATGGCCATGTCCTCTCCCACTTCCAGTATCTCCTGTAGCCTACAGGCCGGCAAAGCAAAGCAAGGACGGTTCAATATCACCTCAAGTCATTTCTTCTAATCTTTTCAGGTCCCAACACATTGGGGAAGTACCCGAAGGCAACATCTTTACCAGTGGTAAAGATCAGAGTGAAATACATGAATAAATATGCAGTGTATGACCCTCATCTCTCTCACCCTTTGTAGTACTGCTGTGTGGTCAGCGTTCCAGCCTTGACGAGGTGCTGCAGCAGCAGGCCCAGGTGTTCCCTGGCGATGGTGCTGCGCTCGAGTGTCGACTCCAATCCGGTCCGCACGAACACGAAGAGCAGCGAGGCACAGTTGAGCTCCGCCACACACTGCAATGCCTCCTACAGTGCCCAGAGAGGAGAGGGGGAATCATAAGACATCATGATGGTCATTTAAAAAGACACCGCCTCCTATACAGTACTTGTACACAGCCTGACAAAGTAATTTTTCATAATAAGTGCAAACGGTCACCCGCTTTGTACCTTCAAGTCATTAATGTGCAGATACTCCTCTATGATGGCGTTGGACTTCTTCTCCAACTCATCTTCGCTCAAGGCGGGTTTGGAAAGAGCAGGGGGAGGAGTGGGGGCGTTTTCACGCTTTACTGTGGGGGGGGGGGGACAAAAACCTTTTAAGTCTCATCCCATGCCTCTCTGGTATTTCGTCACATTATGTGCATAGTTCTATATTACAGCACTTGTTTTAGCTTGTGCTTCATGACACCTCTCCCTCTCTCTCATTCCACAAAGCCATTCAGAATATGCAGCCCGCCCAGCCCCAAATCCCCAAAGTTTCTGGTGCTGGCTATACCTGCAGGCTCCTTGCTGTGAGCCCTGTCTCGGCTTCCTCGGTCCCGGTCATCAGTCATGCTGGCCACACGGCGCACAGGCTCTGTGGAGCTACGGCCATCTCCCCCGCGGCCGCCACGCTCCTCAGACTCTCGACTGAAGCTGCGCTTGGTGACGGGCGGACGGGCCCCGTCGTCGCGCCCTTCGCGGCGCTCGAAGCGGTCAAACCTGTCACTCCGGTCTCCACCACGCTCACGGCTGGAGCTGGATCTGAGGGACAAGAAACAAAGAGTCCAGACTGAAGCGGGTGGATACTGGAGATGGTGAAGAAATGCAGTGAGGGAAAAAGGTGAAAGAGAAGAAGCAAAACCAAATAGAGATTGATACGGGAGAGGACTTGATGATTAGAGCTGTTGTCAATGAATACCTCTGTGGGACTTTGCGGTCAGACTCTGCAGAGGACGACGAACCAGACTGCAGGGCCGAGAAACGGTTGACGGTGCTGGTCGCTGGACGACCCGAGTCTGCTGCAGCAGCAGCAGCTAGAATAGAGCACATGAATCACCCTAAGAAACTGATACCATCTTTTGAGACCAATACTAGACTCGCTTTGAGTCTATGTAAATATACATTTCCTACTGCTGCCAATGATGCCATACCTGCCTTAAGAGTTTTATCATACCTGCTGTTCTACTTGTACTTTAACTTTATTTATACCTTCTCTATAATATTTTTCTTATCATTATCATTTATTAACTTCATCCAGCATTATTATTCTTTTTAAATGATCTTCTAGTTATATTGTATTAGCGACATTACAGTAGGGCGTCTAAGTACACTGTGACTGTGTCAGGCCTTGAAGCTGGCCTTGAAGCTGGCCATGAAGCTATACAATGATGCCAGTGGTCGTTCCACCAGGCATCCTGCCCGGTCCGTGGTCAAATGACCAATGTGAAAAGGACAAGTGGCTTGGGTACATCTTACTACAAAGAATCTTATTATGATTACAGAGTGCCAACAAAACAACAACCCAGTGGTAGATGAACAACTTGGATTAAAAACCCTTCAAAGATTATCATGGGGATGCATTTTCCCTCGTGGGATTAATATACTGTAGGTCTAAACAGTCTCTGCAGAACATGTGCCACCAAAATTTTCCGCTGCATGTACCTGTATGAGTAAAGGGACAAATACTGTAAAACCATCTTGGTTCTTGATACATGAACATCTTCACATATCTTACCTGGCTCTCCACCACCACTGACTGGTTTGGCTCCGGTTGTTCCTCCACTACTGCCTTTGCCCCAGCTGCCCCACATGCCTTTGCCACCTGGGCCCAGTATCTGGGTGTCCAGAGAAACAGGCTAGAAACAAAACACAGGGTACAAACATTTAGGCCAATAGATGAGGAATGGCAATTTAAAAGCACAGTGCATTGTTAAGTAAGTAGTAAGTAATTAAACATAACTCAGTGATCCAATTTATACCGGGGAAAGCATCTGTGTCATTTTATATTTCTTTGGCTATTCAAAGATAGCTTATATACAAGCGCGCCGCGCGATGAGCTATGAACTTGTTCTTTTTTTTATTAAAAAATCTTTGGCTATTCAAAAATAGCAGATATACAATGAACTTGTAGATCTGCTTTTTTTTTTATCGTGAAAAAAATTAGCAAAACTTTAAATATATACATTCACACAAATGTTCTTTTTTTTTATAAGAACTTCCATAAACATTGTTAGGATTTAGAAAACATTTGCAGAATCGGCCGTAGGTCTTAATGGGTTATACACTACTACAGCCTGGGCTTAATGAAGGTACTGTACACATACCTTTGTGATCTTGCTGAGGCGGGAAGGGTCAATGGGCCTGTTCTTGGTGGATATGGGCACTGTATTCCAGCCCTCATCCTGGGGCTGGCTACCCCGGCCACCTCCTTCCCGGCCTTCCCTGCCTTCCCGGCCGCCTCCTTGGTTGTCCCGGCCACGGCCCCCCATGCCTCCTCCCATCCTGCCGCCTCCTCCTCCTCCTCCGTCCTTCTTGTTGAACATCTGCTGCTGGACCTTGATCTGCTCCCTGTGTTCCTCTAGTTCTGCGTCCTTGTGGATCTGTTCGATGGTCTTAGGGCCCTGGTCCCCTCTACGAGGTACCCATGAACACTATGGAGAAACACGGGGGAGAAAATCTCTTAAATGATTTGACGTTTGAACCGAGGAGAGGAGGCTGAAGAATGGGGTTGATGAGTTATGAAGGATAGCAGGACATGTTGAGGAAAAGGAGTTTGAAACCAGGGCAGCAATTTAATTGTTAATTTATAAATTCTATCCTACCCTTCTGAGGTCTATGAGGTCCTGCAGCATGAAACGGATTCTGGACGAGGTCTTCCTCTCCTTGATGATCTTGTCCATTTGGTTGAAGTACTGATCCATTCGAGGCTGCGAGGGACAGAGAGATAGAGAGACACTGAAACTACCATTTAGCAGAAAAGAAAGTTGAAACTGTTACAGTGCTGGACTGTTTCAAGAATCATCCTTAGCCGCTCAATCCCAGACACGTTGCTCAAAAGAAGAGTCATCACTAGAGATAGTTTAATGTGGAACGTTCAATAACCAGCATCCTATTCCCTTGTGTGTATGTGTCTGCGTTTGTGTGGGGACATGTATATGCTCTGCTACCTTGGCTTTCTCAAAGTCTAGGTCCTTGCCAATGGTGGAAAACAGCCTGCAGAGGCACTCCAGAGACTCTTCGTCGTGATTCTTCAGCAGTTTGACCACGCAGTCGTGCATGATGGCCTCTGTCAGCATCTTCAGCTTAAAAAGCTCGCCGATGAATTTGATGTTGCCCAGCGAGCGCCGGCGGGCCTGGTCCCTGGCGCTGGTCAGCTCCAACTGCAGGCGCGGCTGATCCTCCTTTTATCAATTATAAACAACAAAAGTAAGGCTGGGCTCTGTCTGGACTGGGGTTTTTCTCCCAGTTCAGTCACTACTGCAAACAAGAGAAAATGTATGCGTATCATGATGGGTGCCAAAAGTTATATTTCTATCCAAATAGCAAATCTTAAATATCATATATATCTCTGGTATCCGGCAGGAACCAGCCAACTCCAAAATGTTGGAGTTAGGAGGTTTTGTTCATCATTGATAAGAACAGCTGAATGGACCTCCAAGTTCACAATAGGTTGGAGGTCAAAAGGGGCTGGAGTCAGCTAAAACAGCTAACTCCGGTGGACTTAGCTAGTTTAGCAAAAATTTGAGGATCCAATGGATTTAGCTGGTTTTGTCAGAAGCGCTTTTTAATGCTTTTCATTGGTTCAATATTTTTTTTTACCAACACACAGATGTAAAGGGTGTTCAATGGCCCTGATTTATGGGGGAAAAAATGCAAAAGCGTCAAAATGGAGTTTCTGCCGGACATCAACAAATAATAAAATACAACAATAAAATTTGTGAATTTGGTCCATTTCCAACAATTGGGCTGATGATGGATTCACTGAATGCTGAGCGCTAGCTGCTCCTCAGCCGCTCAATCCCATTAGTTATCCTTAGTGGCCCAGACACATGGCTCAAAAGAAGAGTCATCACTGGAGAGAATTTAATGTTGAACGGTCAATAATCTTATGACCCCACAAATCCAATCATAACCTTTTGATTAAATGAGATGCATCATAATTTGCATTAAAACCACTTGAGATAGAATGATGGCTTTAAAGTGTTTCTCACAGGTTTGGCAGCCTCTATCTCCTTCTGCTTTTTCTCGAAGATCTCGTCATCGTCCTGGTCCTTCTCAAACTCCTTCTGGCAGCGGTTGAGCAGCAGCTTGCGGAAGTTCACAGTGACTCCTGGCTTGTCTGAGGTGGGGACTTTCAGCTGAGGACATCAGAGAGACATGTTAGGATACACCCCAATGGAAAATATGTTGCCTTGTCTAATAAAGACAAGGGGGGGGGGGACATACTGTAGCACAGGGGTGCTGCACACTGGAAATTAAAGATCTACAAGCTCACCCGTCACACTGTAACATGTTGTAAGCTTGTAGATCAGCCATTTATAGTGCATGCGACAAGATGTGCAACCAAGTATAAATCAGGCATCAGAGATGTGTGGTTGACGCTTCGTAGGTTGCTTAATCCCATCATTAGCAATCAGTGGCCCAGGCACTGTTCATCACTGAAGCAAATGGACTTCAGAATAATACATATATTAAAGTAGAAATGATGACGACTCACCCCCATAAGGCAGCGGCACATGTTGGCGTAGGCCACAGAGAAGTTGGGCTCCGAGATGGCCTTCTCAAAGATGAGGTCGATGACCCCCTTGAGCCTCTCCTCCGTGTCGATGGTCAGCTCCGTCACCTGCTTCATCAGCTGCTGGAACTTCTGTGGGGTCAGCTTGTTGAGGATGCTGCGCACGCACTTAAACAGCTCCGCCGTTTTAGAATCTTCGTCATTTCCTTCCTCTTTTGCGGTGTCCTCCGCGTGGGTCGGCCGCGGCTTCTTCACCGACGGCTTCCAGGCCTTCTCGGCCTTGTTGAGCTGCACGTCATCGCCGAGTGACATGCTGGTGATGATGATCTTCCTTGGCTCTTTCCTTTGGCCCTGCTGTGAGCGACGCTGACCTATCGGCTGAACGGATGTCAATTGGAAGTGGATCGGAGAAGAGGTGGAGATGAGAAATGTGTGTGTGTGTGGTGGGGGTTGTTCGGGGGCATGAAGGAAAGGAGAGAATAGAGGGATTAAGTAATAGGTTAAGTTAATGTGGCTACCATCTGTGTCATCATTCGCAGCAAGCTTCGTGCCGCATTGCGAGCTTGTACGTCTGCAATTTTTTAACATTTTAGAAAAATCTTGAAAGGGACAAATTATTCAGTAGCCAGAACAAACATGCAATTCACTCTTACCGGGCCTCGTGGTCCTCCTCCTCCTCCTCCCCCTCCTCCTCCCCCCCCCTCCTCCTCCTCCTCCTCCTCCTCCTCCCTGCGACTGTCTTCCCATGTTGCCCAAGTATGCAGGAGTAAAGTCAGGGCCAGCGTGAGCCATGCGAGCAGGGTCAGCAGGACGCATTGGAGTCTTATTGGCCTACAAGACATACAGAGAATGTTTTTTATGCAAGTCATAAAACTACAAAGTATGCAAGCAAGTTATTTTTATGAAGCCAACATTTCCCAATCAGTTATTCAACAACAGTTAGGTCTGCTCCAAGTAAGTTGTTTGGTTAAGAGGCTTTTACTCTTACTGTAAAAATATGAATTTGCTAGGCAGCTAGGTATTATTTGCCTGTTATACACACCTAGTCGGAATCAGTAAACATCACCATTCAAACCAACATTAAAAGGCCCTACTCTGCCCACTACTTTCTTTTTTCTTTCCACTTAAATTGTATTCATTTTTCATGAAACAACACACAAGACAAACAGTTACACATCACATATGTTGTCAGACATCATCTTATATATAAAAAATAAAATAAAAGGACAAATGCTGTTCTATGTTAATAGGAGATTGCGGACGAAAAAACAGGAGTAACATTGAAGAATAAAGAATAAAAACAAAAAGTGAGATTTTAGCTCGTTTCAGACTTTCAAACAACCAGTTACATTTTTTTTCCTGCCCACTACTTTCAAATGTAACCGTGTGCAGAGGCCCACATACCGTGTCCAGTACCACATCACTGATGACAGGCAATCCTTCAGGTTTGTTCATGCTGGCACCTTTAAACTGGAAGGTTAGCAGGAACTCCCTGTCGTACCGCTTCTTATCCTCTGGGTCAATTGGCCCTAACCCTGAAGGAATAGCAGAACACACAGTGTGAGACATCTGTACTGGAAGGGTCCATCCTGTCATCTTTAAACACAAACGACAAAGCTATGCCCACTGAATTTTAACTTACATGGCACGACTTGAAAAACGGGTAAATATTTAAATCCGGTACACACCTCCTTTGTACTGATACTTCTGCTCAGCGGGGGTAGCTGTGGGTGGGTCAGTCTCTGCATTCTGCTTGTCTTCTTTCTCCTCCCAGGTCCCCTCATCTGGAGGAGGAGTGAGAGGTTTGGCCAGAGCGGCGGGGACAGGTTCGGCCTGAGTGGATGAGGGCTCAGGGGTGTGCTTCACCTCCTGCTGCTCCTGGATGGAACAAAACCACAAGTTGACCATTCATTTCATTATGAAGTCATTTTATGATATAATTTTAAGTCTGAGATCGTGTTGCAATATACTGTCCTTCAGTCATCTTTGTATACACGCCATGTTACGCGGACATCAACGCACCTCTTTGAAGGCATCCAGGAGGTCTCCGATGGCCTCCTTCTTGTTCAGTTCCTTCATGTTCCTCTTCTTCTTTGGCACAGACACAGCAGCTTGTGAAGAGATGGAGAGGGTGTTTATGTTAAAAATCCAAGTGGTGATAACTTCAAATGTTAAAATGTGAAATTTGACTGCTTTGTGCTTTACCTTGCATAGTAGTTTCCTCTGCAGGGCAGCTGGCAGAGGTAGGGGCGACTTCCTCAACCATCTCCTTACCCTCTTCCTCCGTCTTCTCCTGGGCTGGCGCTGCCACGGCAGCAACAGGTGTGGGTTCCTGAGGTGGAGATGCGTCTGACTTGGTGAGAGGTGTAGTGTCTGAAGAATCTGCCAAAGCCTCGGACAGGTCCTCATCCATGTCCTGAGGAAGGCCGTTAGAGAGAGGAGGCTCCTCTTTGTGCGCCAGTTCAGGTGCGGGTTTGGGTTCAGATTCGGGTTCAACGGCGGGGACAGAAGTCTGGGCCAGTGGCGCAGCGGTTTCCTGTGTGGAGACTGGTGGCTGTATGGCACACTCAGACTCAGAGGAGGTCTCACTCATTGTCTTTGTAGGTGGAGGAGCAGCTTCGCTGGTTGCAGTCTTAATCGGGGCGGCGGCCGTGTGAGGGGCTGCAGGCTCTGCCTCTGTTTTGACAACAGCTGCAGGCGCCTCCTTTTCGGATTTCTTCTTCGCCTCCTCTGTATTCTCCTCTTCCTTCTCTGGTACCACTACCTTCTCAGCTGCTGCCGGAGCAACCTGCGGTTCTTCCTTTTTCGTGGGGCCCTCTTTAGCTGCAGGCGTCACGGCTGGCCTGACGGGAGCATCCACGGTGTCACCAACGACAGCTTCTGGCTCTGACGGAGGAAGAGGACAAGACAGTGCTGGAGGTGAGGGAGACCGAGCAGACTGCTTGTCCTCTTCTTCTGGCGGGGTTGGCGCCTCCGTTGCTGGCGCCTCTGTTGCTGGCGCCTCTGTTGCTGGCGCCTCTGTTGCTGGCGCATCTGTCACTGACGGAGTGACCAGCTCAGCGGGCGGGGCCATCTGGGTGTCCGTTTCTGCTTTGACCTCGACGGCGGGCTCTTGGTCAGCCATGGCAGGGGGGGGGCGGGGTTTCAGCTATAGCAGCAGGTTCCATGTTTTCATCTGGTCATTCAAACACATTGAAGAACAGAATGAGGGCAGGTGGTAACAAACGCATCATTTTACAGATGTTTTTTATAGAGACCAAAGGGCCCACCTGTTCTCGTCACCGCTGTGACGGGCTGTGTAACTTCACCGTTGGTCTGGACAGGGCTTCCCTCTGATGAGGAAACCTATGAACAAAGAATTTAAATATAAAGACAAATATTGGTAGTGTTGGATTAAAATTTAAAGGTTCTTCCAATTATTTAGTAGGTTATTGTTATGATAGAAATTACTGTATTCTCAGACAAATACTTATTAACAGTATTGCACAGTAACTGGCTGAGCCACCAGGAACCCTAAATAAATAGACAGACCAACGTACCTTATAGCAAACAAATCTAATATTCAACTAATCCAACTTAAGAGTGAGAAATGGCTTAATTCTAGAGTAAACTTAAATTCTGATAAAATGTGTACTGTATACTTATGATAAACATATTTGCTGTGTCATGTAAGCCAGAACAAACAAAATGCCTAGGATTGGTAATGGAATTGCAATAGTGAATACAACAACAGGGCAGTATTTTTTAAGTTAAACTTGATAGGATATTGTGGTCCAGTAGTGCTGAAGGGACTGCACTTCTTGGTTCAAACGTTGGACATCAAAAGCAGAAGACTATAAAGGTGCATGTGCTGCAAAGTCTTACCTGTGGGGGAGTTGGAGTGGTGGTGGACCTTCCACCTGACATGATCTCCTCTGTGATATCACGTCCACCCTGGTTGGGGTCTCGTATTCTGATCTATCAAGAGAAAAGGGCAAGTACTGGTTAAGTCTCCACTACACACTGATCCCACATCCCAATCCTATGCAAACGATCCTCTCCCCACTGATCTATAGCAGCGAACCATCATAATGAACACTATTGTCATTTTGAGGCAAAAGGGAAAGTTCCACATTGAATGGACAATAAAGGTCCCCTCTAGTCAACTCATCCGCTGCCCTTTTGTTGGGATACACTACCGGCTTGCGCTCCCTCTTGGGCGGGCCTTGTGGCTGGGCTGGTGGCTGCTGAGGGGGCGGAGCTTGTTGCTGTTGCTGGACGGGGTTGATCATGACGGGCGCGGGCTGGACAGAGGGTGAGTACTGGGTCTGGGCTGGATAGTATGCACCGGCTGTAGGGTGAGATGAGGAAAGAAGAGGGGGCGAGAGAGAAATGGAAGAAAGAATTTTAGCTATAACATCCAGGAGGAATATGCAGTGTCACACAAACAGACTTCCCTTCAGGATTTTGCAGTTCTGCTGTAATTACAACAGCAAAAGTTGCTGTGCGTCTCCTTTTTATTTTTTCTTCTTTTTATTTTGGAGGGGGGTTGCAAAGCAATCTGTGGGGTTTTGTTCTAATCTGAAAGTGTAATCAGTGGCCATGCTTGTTGAGGAGATCAAAGGAGCCTGTGATGACATTTTCAGAGGGGCTGCTGATTTGACAAAACACAATATAGTCATCATACAACTGCGAATTCCTGACAGGATGTAAAAGAGGACACAGACACTAAAAAGGAGAGGCCACACCGAGCGCCAATCTAAGCCCTTCACAAAGCATGCACTGACAAATACAAACTTAGCCAGTAAAAAGGTACATTTATAACTAAAATCCTACAGGCATACAAGCAGCACCACTGAACACAGGGAATGCCATATGGTCTTTGCCACTGAAGCGTGCTGACCAACACACAAGCACACACTACTCACCGGGGTAGCGCTGGGAGGTGAGAGGAGCACCGTGCAGCGAGAGACGCCCGTTCTCTCGCCCGCCCCCTCTCCCCCCACCACCCCGCCTCTCCCTCGCAGCAAGAGAGGGCTCTGAACCGACGCCGCAAAGGAGAGGAAGGCAGCGAGAGGGAGAAGAGAGGAAAGGAGGGCAGGAAGAGACAGATGCAGAATGAGTAAATGAGAGGAACCAGAGAAAGCAGGGTGTTAAGGCTGTGTCAGGTGAAGACTGCAGATAGAAAGAACACAGACTGAGAAGCAAAATCAAGCCAGACCTCCATACAATTGAGTGCTCACCACAGAGTGGCGTGCTGCTGTTCCAGAGAGACAATACACAATGCCAACCTGCCAGGCAAAACCATCCAACACTACCATACCAGAAGGTTTTTCACTAATAGACATAGATCCAAACCAGAAATGCTAAGTTGCAGTTAAATCTAGAGTGCAATAGGGTCTTTGGTTTTTGAATCAAAATAATCATGTTTGTTGCATGATCACTGTGGTTATGGTTGTGCTTGGCAGGCATGAGTCCAACGCATAGCCACTTACCATAAGCTTGGTATTCAGCAGGGCTGGTGCCAGGATAGAAGCCTGCCGTGCCAGTGGTCACAGGATACTGCTGAGTAGGAGCCATAGTATATGGAGCTCGATACTGCAGAAAGAGAAATGGGTACAAAACGCTGTTTGCCAAGGATGGGTCATGATGAAGTTCATATATTTTAATGCGTCTCCAGTTCATCGTTTCCAGATTGTCAGTAGCACAATGTTCAGTAATATGTGACTGGATACTTGTGTAACAGTTATGGGTGTAACAGTTTACGATTCGAACAAGTGGTTCAGTATATTTTGGAACATAAGTATGATATTTTTATTTTACTTTTTTTTTTGCGTGTATTGTTCAGTTCGTAGCCGAACTGAAAGCCTTGTACCGAACGGTTCAATACGAATAGGCCTACTTATATTGTTACACCCCTACTAAAAGTACAAAATAGTTTTTTTCAATGAATGAGGTGCAACCATGAAGAAAAAAGTTTAATGGTGTGGACATCCAACCCTATCAAGTTCTGGTGGGAAAAGAAAATGCAAAAAGGAAGGATATCCACACACTGAAAATTACACTCCCAATAGTTGAATATCAAACATTTCGGACACATAGACCTTCATCAGGCATCACGACTGAGGAAAGTCTGTGACTGAAGTGTGATTATATAAAGCTTAAAGCCCAATTTATGCCTCTGTGAAAATGTGTTGTGAGACCTGTCGCCCGACAAAAATGACATCTCAGACCGAAAAAAAGTGTTGACACTTAGGCTCAACTTTCAGGGTGCCGATAACCTTCCCTTTTGAACATGAAACCAACCTGTCCAGGAGGGATGAAGTAGCCCTGAGGGGACCCAGCAAAGGAGAGCTGTTGCTGGGGAATCATCATCATTTGGGAGCCAGGCTGGTACACGTGAGTGGGTCCCACAGGCCGCGGGCCACTGCTTGTCTGGACCCTGGGAGCACTGGTGGGCATTGTCGGCCTGTTCTGATAGTAAGGCTAGAGGATAGAAGAGGGTGCACAGAGGGGGGTACAGAGAATATAGTAGTCAGGCACCACTTTCAACCTGGCTATTTGGGGCATGTTTTGGTCATGACTAAGGTTTTAAAAAATGATCCAAAATGTAAAGAATTCTTTGAATAGTGAAAATGGCAGATCTACAATCTGACAACGCGTCACGATGCGACTTGTGAGCTTGTAGATCTGCTATTTTCACGTGACTCTGACGTACATCAAAATAGCGTTTAAGTGCCGTGCGAACATATCAGAGTACACAGGGTCCTACTAAGCTACATCTCGGATGCATGGGTGCGTGTGTGAGCGGGTGCGTGTGTGAGCGGGTGCGTGTGCCTGTGTGTGAGTGCTTAGTCAACCGAGAGCAACTGTCAATGTGTCGTGCAAGTTCACTTCTTGGGTTACACAGCGTCTAAATTGTATAGAATTTCATTTCGGCCAGCACCACTGAGGTTTACCAGAGACGGGAGAAGGAGGAGGAGAAGATTAGGAAGAAGAAAAATGCCGTTACCTGTAGTGCTCGGTATCCACCCTTCACGTGCAGAAAGCAAGAGAGAGGGGAGTGAGATACGGGTGAAAATGAGGACGAAAGAGAACGTGGAAGGCAGAGGTGACAGCGCGTACGGATAAGCAAGTATAAGCAGCAGCGGCTCATCACTCAGGCATCAAGAGTGATAAGCTCAAACTACATCTACAACACATGCAACTCTATCACAGAAATACACAGAGGGCATCTATAGTGTAAATAAAGTCATCCAAGGTTGCCTGTCTGCTGGTCTCACTCCAGCCTTCATCAGCAGAGCCTGATTATTACTAAATGGGCTTGCGAGAAGTTTCAATGAGGTGAGAAGTGAAACGAGAAGACCATGCATCCCACAAAGAAATAGGCATCTCTATTACATCGGTTTGGTTTTATATGTCAAGTGCAACAGGAATATTTTACTCTTACTAAACACAGGACCTAATCCTCCACTAATGATTAACACTAAAAATGCATGCATCACACTGGGAAGAAGGAGGACAATATCGAGGAGAAGTGATTAGTGTTAGTACCTGTTGGTGTAAAGCACGGGGCCCTGCCGCAAACTGGTAGGACAGCGAAAGAAAGGCAGGAAGACAAGAGCGACAGCCAGAGAAAGAGAGAGTGCAAATAGACACGGAGACACACTTTAACCAAAGCCTTTAAGCATAGACAGCCTTGTCAGAACACCAATGTGAAAATGAAGGAATGAGAGAGTGACACCCTAAACAAAACCTATCAAATGCTTTAAGACACCAGTGAGCATTAGGAGAAGGACATCTAAACATGCACATAGCGATACCTGTCTCGGCTGAGGTGCAGAATTCATTTGTGGAGGTCCTGGGGTTGCAAATACAAGCGAAGTGGGCTGTCCAGGGGGATAGGCAGTCTGAGCAAAAAAAGAAGAAGAATAAACTAAAATGTTAACAAACCTCCTGCAAGTGTCAAAACTGCCAAAGAAAGCTATATCATTGCATATAACCCATTAAACCGGGAAAGTATCAAAAATAGCAGCTATACACGCTTATACATCTGCTTTTTTTGAACATTTTTGGAAAATGTTGAGTGTGAGAATGGGACAACTGGCTCTCACCTGTGTCAATCCAGGGGAGGGGGAAGGGTGTGGGACAGATGAGGGTCCCGTTATAGGCTGTGGTGGTTTGTTCATTTCACGTGCTTCTGTGGTTCTGCATTAGGGTGGCGCTGACTTGCCAGCCTACCTATGGGTAAGAGGGGGGAAAAAAATAAGCTGATGTAACTACTAATAACTATACTAAGCGACACTATAAATCTGACTTACTTCTGGCTTGGATAAAACATGTCCATGACACATGTTCATAAATAGTCAAAGTACATTCAAATAAGAATGCTAAATTATATTTACCAAAAGTGGTGTTGTAGGCCCTTGTAAAAAATAAGGGGAAAAAATTCAAATACTATTTCACAACCTGCACAACCCCATGAAGTCATAATAAACATTTTGGGTTGAGGTCTGAAACTTGAAAATTAGACAATTTCTGGCCAAGAGGGTGTGGTATATGTCCCCTCCTATGATAACACTGATGATGATGACCCCTCCCATAGCACTGTTTTCATTTAGCTGTGTATTATTCAGCAACTGGTACATATACTTGTATTATTTCCAATAAGTGAAATGTTAAATTAAACCAGTGGCAGGTGTAAATAATTTCCTAAAGAGTATGTCCACTGCAATTCTAAGCAATAATATCCGCAGTCCCACAATTAGCGCATCTATCTATTGATCAGAACCCAGTGCTGTTAAAACTGCTCTGGCAAGAATATCTCTCTGTATCACATTGGCATGTGTTATTTCAATATTTGAACCCAAAGCTAATACACAATGCATCTAATATCACGTTGTGTACTTAATTTTGTTCAAATGGATTTAAATAGCAGCTACGATTTCGTATTCAACATAGCTCATGCCTGACTGAGAATTTGGACTGGCCAGGATTTGAGTGTGAATTTAGGAAAATGGATACCTACCTCAGGTCAAAGTTCATTTACAGTGTTACCAATGGCTTCCCTACCCCCCTGCTAGCGCTAAATAGACCTGACAAAATTCTTCTGGTGACAGTCAAAACAACATTCCATATGTATCACACGAAATATTTGTCCTGACTATCACTTGGATCACCACCCTAGTCCCAAAGAGTGTCAAATGCATCTGATCGGGAGTCAATAAAGTGATCATGACGACAATTCGTGTGGCAGACGTGTCATACACTATATCCACCTGCTGGAACAGTGGCTAGCATTAGGCTAGCTGCTGTAAAAAGCAGCTCCATGCTGGATCTAAACGGGAGCGTCCATCATGTAATAAAGCCACCATATGGTTATCCAGCAGCCGGCACTGAGTGACAAGAGAGCCGTTTAAAACCCCGACGGTGCTTATCAGTGCGCTCAGGTCACGTTGTGGCGTCAACAGTCGTGCGGTGGATTGTAAATGGAAAAAACGTTATTGGCCAATAACTAGACGTCGATTCACAGGTTGTGTAAAAAGCTACGTTGGTTAGCGTGGTAGCACAGCTCTGGTCCTAGACGTGGATGCACAACAGGCCCAAGGAAGGATCCTTGGGCCTGTAAGCTCCACGTAGGACCCATGGACTCAATGAGACCACCATGATCAGCTTATAGCAGGCTGTTAGCTCCAGCTCCGAGCCCTGCTACACCGAAGACTTTAAGTTGATTAATGGTCTTAACGTTATCCAAATCTGAACATACAGCCATTATCAATCATTTAATTAACGACAAGTCATACACTTCACAGCAGGGGGGGAGATAGCTGGGCTAACACGAGCTAACCTTGTGTGGTTTGACAGCCGACAGGGCCTCTAATTAATAATAAGCTGTGCCAAAAATTAAAACCAACAATAAAAGGTTAACAATACCTGTAATTATGCTTCTTCTTACCGGGAGTGAATAATGTCTGTGTGATTTGATGGGAAGACGGGGGGACTCTTATCTTCTGTTAATTGAAAGCAGTGGCTTTAGGTTTCTTGTCCTCTTTCTCCAAAGGGAGAGTGGTTGCCCTTCTTTAGCTATTGACTTAGCGAGCTAGCTAGCTGGCTAAGCTAGCTGGCCAGGTTAGGGTGAGTGCTGTAGCTGTCACTTGCTATTTAAATCCCCGAAGCGTGCAAAAGTGACAGCACACAAAATCAAATAATATAGCACTTCAGGAGTACTATTGGCAACTCCGATGCCCCCGAAAAAAGCCTCTGGACCGGAGGTCCATCATCAAGGCGCCGATGGTAACGGATTGCCGGGTAAGATATGTTTCGGTACTAGGCTTACAGCGAGGCCATAGTGCGATGTTTCTCCTCTAGGGAGCCGGTGAGCCCAGAAAGTCGCATGGGCACTTCCGGGAAAATTAAAACGTGACGCCGGCTCCCTGATCACGTGACACACAGGAGAATAGTGTATGGCTCTGGTAATATAGTGGGTTTTCAACCATAGTTTTCAACCCTTTTCATATCAAGGTCCATTATTTATTCGGCATTTGGGCCGCAGACCACCGTTTGATGAGATTTAGCCTCTCAGACTCAAATCTTAGAATATTTTGTTATCGTTGGATAAGATTTTGTCCACAAATTATGCTGTATTGATGTGGTGCCATAGGAGAGATAACGGGCCAATGTTCATCAAAAATAACAATTCTTCTACATTCTAATTGTGTAGACTTGTAAATTAAGTAATGCAGATGTATAACAATAATTTAACTCTTGAGAGCGTAAAATGAAACGAAATGGACCATTTTGGTTGGTTTCATTTTACGCTCTCAAGAGTTCTATGAGAGATCTATAAGGGTCCATTTGGTTACCAAACCAACTCTCCATCATTTAGCTGGAACCCCCTCAAGGACCACTGGTGGTCCCCGGACCACTGGTATAGCCACATTCAGGTTCAATGCAATGACTACATTAAACAATGCTGTTCTTTGTTACTAACATAATTTGGATTCCTCTTTTGCTGCGAAGTGAACTCAAGAGTGTGCCCCTCTATTGTGTTGTACTTGTGCGTGTGTTGAATGTATTTGGAGCCGCATAATATTGAGCCATAAGGTTTCTTTGCTGCGGTACGAGGCGTCAAAAAATCATTTTTTGTGCTAATTTAAAAAATAAATAAATCTTGGCTCTATAGAGTCCAAAACTATCAGAAATTGATGGGGTTTAAATCTTTCAGACCCTATCTATTTTGAGACCTCCCAGAACAGTAGGGAGGACCCCAATGGAAACAAGCCATAGTGCTTTCTTGGGTTTAATCCTTTTAGCATCCTTTTATATTGAACTGAACTTTCTGTGCTTTATTTTTGGCAAATTGTTAATAAAGTATTCAATCAATCAGGCAACCCCAGTTAATGTCTGAGTTTCATAAAATTGATTTATTACTTAAAGCAGCCAGAAGAATCTTTTTCGGACTCATCATTACATTCATCGCTTTACTCCAGCTCTTCTCTCGGCCAATATAACTTATTTTTTTCAGGGGCATCCAGTGACAGTTAATACTGTACTGCAGATGTAGACCATTCTGAAAGGTATTTCCTGTTATGATTCTGAAAAACCAAGGGTCGAAATATGGCCAATGTTTCAGAATCCTTGTTAATTCCTTTCATTTGTCCCAAACCTTCATTGAATAAGACTTAAACAAACATAATCTATACAATAATTCACTGAATCTGTCTGTCTGTCTGTCTGTCTGTCTGTCTCACAACATTTGTCCCTGGTATAACTCGGGCAGCATCTGACCATTCAGTCTTAGCTTATTGTTTTTAGCCTTTTAACGTCTTTCTTTTTTGCTCCTAATAAATTTGTTTTTAAGCTGTTTTGTAAAGCGACTTTGGGTACTAAGAAAAGCGCTATATAAGTCTGATGTATTATAATTATTATTATTAGTCTCAAACTCAATTTGGCAATTTGGATGGACCAGATCTGAAAAATCACGAATATCTGTATATTCCGGCCCATGGGTCTGAGAAAGTGGCACAAATCCTCTGTTTGTTCTGGAGATAGTATGCAGTTTCCCTGATTGGCCAACCCAAACCGTTGGCTTCACGGATTTGCGGAGCATCACGTCACGTTTGTGCCGCTATGACAGTATAAGTCCCTGATAGAGCACCGAAGTCCAGTGGTGGACAGTAACGGAGTAAATGTACTTGAGTACTGTACTTGAGTACAGATTCTGAGGATCTGTACTTTACTTGAGTATTAGATTTTTTTGATACGTATTACTCTTACTTGAGTACATTTCCAAGACAAATATTTTACTTTTACTCGAGTATATTTCTAGGAAGGCTATAAAGTACTGAGTACTTTTAAGCCCACTCCACATCCACAACAATGTTTCGCCATGCATGTTGCAAGGAGTTGCAACATGCAACTACTTGCAACCATTAACCCCAATGGCAGTTGCAAGGAGTTGCATCGGTGTGGTTGACCTTAAAACAGTTGTGTTGCAAGGAGTTGCGACTAGTTGCATTGGTGCGGTTTGGCCTTTAGGTTGGCTGTTTTTTTTCTTCCCTAAAATGCAATTGGCTTAACTTCTGTTCTCACACTTTAAGTATTTTTCAAAGCATGTACTTTGGAATACTTAAGTATATTTAAAAACAATTACTTTTTTACTCTTACTTGAGTAACATTTTGACTGAGCTACTTTTACTTATAGTGGAGTGAATTTGACCAAGGAGTATCTGTACTCTTACTCAAGTACTGGGGTCGAGTACTTCGTCCACCTCTGCCGAAGTTTGACATAATTTACGCAGACTTGGGTCGTGTTTTTTCCCCCCGTTCTGAATTCCCATGTGTTTAATATCGCGTCAAATAAGAACTGTGTTCCAAAAATAAACAAATGACCCCGGCGGTTTTACTTTTATGGATATGAAGCATCAACTGACGGTGAGAAAACCCTTTTCGCCAGACACAGACTGTTTCCAATATGAGTGACTGACTATCATAAACGATACAGAGCCACCTCCCTGACAATATTGCAGAGACAGTTTGTTTATTTTTGGACCACAATTCTTATATGAGACGATACTATGATGACCCAATGTTATTCTCCATAGAGAAATTACTTTACGACCCAGGGGATGGACGAGTGACGTCAGGACTTCTGTACTCTGTTGGCTAACCCGACCCGTCGGCTTAACTGATTGGCAGAGCTTTACATAACATTTGTGCCGTATAGCAGTATAAACGGAACGACTTGCATCGTTCCCGACATGCATGGCCCTTAATAGGCTGTCTGGTGCCCTCCTAGTACTTTAAAAATGATAATTAGGTTGTTAATCATTACCACGCCTCATCTTACTGGTCATCAGTACCTCAACAGCTTCCAAGAAGCTACAGATCTTCTTCAAGGACAGTACATTATCAGATCTTGGAGAGATTGCATTGAGGTCAAATGAGGTCTGAAGCTACATAACTTGATTGAGTTGCGCAGTGGAGACAATCCGTTCAAAGAGAAAACACCGTTGAAGAGTGTGGTTTCATAAGTGCTTGTGTCAGGTGGGGCAAAGAATGGTATTCTGCAGTTTGCAGAAAAGGGCCACAAGCATATGATGTATGGTGCTGTTGATGGAACCCTGTACATCCCTACAGTGAAAGCTCAAGTAAAGAAAAGTACCTAAAAAAGTACAGTACTGAGAAACATTTCGGTGCAACGCCGTTAGCCCTAAGGCCTACAGGTGCTGTGTGCTGCCACCCTGTTGGCCAAAGGGTGATGATGCTAAAGGAAAATCCATGAGGTCAACTAAATCAATAGGGTTCATCCTGCAGTGCAAACTGTATGTTAGCTTATGAGATATCTAGTGCAAAGGTGACATTTTGGCCCGAGGGTGGCACTAGAGCAAAGGTCATGGGTCACTTCACTTCCTTCAGGGAACATGAATGCATGCGGCACCTTTCATGCCAGTCCACCATTAGGAGATACTGTGTGCAAGTGGAATGTTTGGCCCAAGGGTGGCACTAGAGGAAAGGCCATGGAGGTCACCAAAATCAGTAGAGTTCATCCTTGCTTTGTGCATTAAGTTTTGTGGAGGTAGATTTTGCGATGTATGTACACTTTTGGCCTAAGGGTGGCACTAAAGGAAAGGCCGTTGGGTCACCAAAATTATGACTGTGCATCCTCTGGGGAGCATGAAGTTCACAGAAAATTCTGCCAATCCAGCCAGCATTCTTCCAGATATGTTTTTTTGGACCAAAGTGTTGGACGGGTGGACAGACAGACAGACAGACAGACAGACAGACTAACCAACCAACATGGCCATCCAAGCCCCCCACCGCTAGTTAGTGGGGATAAATAATGTACTTTACACTTTGTCCATCTTTCATAGACTTGGACTTGAAGGATTCATAGAGATTTTGACTCAAACGCTGTCAGATAAGAACCATTCATATCTATCTATCTATCTATGTATCTATGTATCTATGTATCTATGTATCTATCTATCTGTCTATCTACAGTATCTATCTTTAACTTTAGCCCTGTGCCAGCCAAGCGCCCACATATTACATGTTTACATTTCCCAAATGTAATCGTTTTTCTTGAGACATTACAATGAAAATCAAAATAATGATGTGTGATAGAATAGGTTGTGAAATTGAGTGTGCTTTATTTGAGAAGGGTGAAGCAAAGTACCTACTGTACATGCATATGAGACTGTCATCACCTCAGGCAATGAGGAACACCTTTTTCAGTCGAAAACATGTTGTTTTTATCGAACAGTACAACATAGTCATTCAAAGAAGTATACATTTTTCTTTAGCGTTCATTTGTAGAAAGTTGGGAGTAGTGCACAGCGTTGTTGTATAGAAAAAGAATGGGAGTTTCATACATTCAAAATAAGTTCAACATGTGTTTATGTATTTCTAGAAAACAAGCATCAACAAAACAAGCAAATGTCATCTTGGGGTCCTGTGAAGGTAGTTTGCACGAATCAGACTGAGTCACTTTTTTTCAACTAGTTTTTTTGCTGGCAGGAATGGAAAGTGCATGAATTCTCCAGATCTAGTGGGAAAGGAGAACATAAAAGTTAGACTAAGAAGACAGAAATGCTATCATTCTGTGTGTGTGTGTGTGTGTGTGTGTGTGTGTGTGTGTGTGTGTGTGTGTGTGTGTGTGTGTGTGTGTGTGTGTGTGTGTGTGTGTGTGTGTGTGTGTGTGTGTGTGTGTGTGTGTGTGTGTGTGTGTGTGTGTGTGTGTGTGTGTGTGCATAGTTTGCATAATGCAATAATAATATACACGTGTCATGTTTTGAATTAGAAGGGGATTTCCTACATAATTGAATTAAAAGTGTATTGTACAGGTACATTTGTGTAAGAAATTGAGCAAATATTTATCCATAATACCAACCTGATGCAGTGCCACATTGCCTTAGGGACTTCATGGCAGTCATATACTCAGGTCCGAGGAATTTATCATAGGCTGAACCACTTTCAACCTCCTGGAGGCACTTAGTTTTTTCCTTGAAGAGAAGGTCCTTTCCTCCAGCAGACTCGAACATTCGGAATGAATCATCAGTGCCAGTGGCACCAAACTTGGCCTGAACATAAACAATAAGATTCAGCTCAGTGTTAGTCATTTATAGATTTCATTCATGTCTACTTCAGGGTGAAATCTAATGATAAAAAGAATATCACAGTGAAAATCCATGTAATGAAGCTCATGGCTGCCCTAAATTACAAATATTTAATGCCAACATTTCAACAGTGTGAGCTCAAGATTAGTTCTGTCTGGTTTGATACCAACCTGCTGGTCGTTGAGTATGCTCACTACCGCATCTCGCATTTCTGGGCGTGTCACCACAGCGTGAGCTGGCACTTTGGCTAGGTGGCATGACTTATACTCAGAGATTGGAACGGGTGCCTTCCCAGGACAGATCAGCTGGTATTCATCAGAATTGATATTCAAGCTCGCATCCCATGTTGGATGATTGCCTTGATACGAGCAGGTGCGATGAGAGTGGAGAAAGAGTTAAAGAGCCATGTTATATGAGTAAACAAAAGGTAAGGTTGGGAGAAACGAGACTGTTTTGGGAAATAGCAGAGGTTAGCAGTCTCTTACCACCACTGTTATCTGGAACAATACTGTGTTTGATGAAGGCAACATCTCCAGCACCCTCGACAAGACACCTATGAAAGGAATGCAACTTATTTAGCACAGCATTGTGAGGAAGTAGTCTTTAGTCTTAAGCAGGTCATAACTGCCCTGGCGCCCCTTACCTGAAGGCCCCGTTGTAGCCGTAGTACCGCTCATCAGCGCTGGCTTTGCATTTGGAATCGTCTCCCACAGCTTTACCACTGCCAATGCACTGCTGACAAAGTGCAGAGCTAGTTGCAGCTCCAGGAGCACAACCGCTACTGAAGAAGTTATCTTAAGAAACGAGCAGACACTCACTTAGGCTGTAGCTGAGATAAATCACTGTTTCCTAATTTACATGGCTCTAAATAGGAGGCTCTATAGGACACTAATTACAGTAAAGGTAAAGTAAACAGTTTCCTGAATTTCATTTTAGACACCGATTACTCTAAGCATTCATAATCAATCTGCGTCTAGTGGTCCTGTAGACAAAAACACATGACAACATACATAACTAGAAGGTACTGTTCCTGAAGAAACAGTGTGGGATCGCTAAGAATGTTGATGGTATTGAGTATTGATAGTGTTAGAGTTAAAGGTTTGAAAGGTTTAAAGGTTTGAAAGGTTTTAAAGGTTCTAAAGTTTTGAAAGGTTCTAAAGGTTTGAAAGGTTTGAAAGGTTTAAGAGGTTTGAAAGGTTTGAAAGGTTTAAGAGGTTCTAAAGGTTTGAAAGGTTCTAAAGGTTCTAAAGCTTTGAATGGTTCTAAAGGTTTGAAAGGTTTCAAAGGTTTGAAAGGTTTAAGAGGTTCTAAAGGTTTGAAAGGTTTAAGAGGTTCTAAAGGTTTGAAAGGTTTAAGAGGTTCTAAAGGTTTGAAAGGTTCTAAAGGTTTGAAAGGTTTGAAAGGTTTGAAAGGTTCTAAAGGTTCTAAAGGTTCTAAAGGTTTGAAAGGTTCTAAAGGTTTGAAAGGTTTGAAAGGTTTGAAAGGTTTGAAAGGTTTAAGAGGTTCTAAAGGTTTAAGAGGTTCTAAAGGTTTGAAAGGTTCTAAAGGGTATTTACTTTAAATTATTTTTAGTCACTTTAGTTACTTTAAAGTATTTTTTACAAATCTTTACAACTTTTAAGTATTTTTACTATTTTTTTCAACTTTTAAGTATTTTTACTCATGTTGAGTACTTTTAAGTATTTTTACTCAGTATAAGTACTCTTAATTATTTTTAATCAAGGTACTTACTTTAAAGTATTTTTAGTCATTTTATTTACTTTAAAGTAGCTTTTACTAATTTTTACAACTTTTAAGTATTTTTACTCTTTTTATCAACTTTTAAGTATTTTTACTATTTTTTTCAACTTTTAAGTATTTCTACTCATTTTGAGTACTTTTAAGTATTTTTACTCAATATAAGTACTCTTAAGTATTTTTACTCAAGGTATTTACTTTAAAGTATTTTTAGTCACTTTATTTACTTTAAAGTAGCTTTTACTAATTTTTACAACTTTTAAGTATTTTTACTCTTTTTATCAACTTTTAAGTATTTTTACTATTTAAAAAGTGAAATATCTCTAAAAGTACAAATTATTTCAAAAAATTCTAATGGTAGCCAATATGTCCTAAGTAGGCTGAACGTTATAGAGTTGAAACGGAGTTTCTATCTAAAAGTATGAATTTCTCCATTGAAATGAATGGGAGTTTTTTAGAAGTAAAAAGTGAAATATCTCTAAAAGTACAAATTATTTCAAAAATTCAAATGGTAGCCGACATGTCCTGAGTAGGCCGAACGTTGAAGAGTTGGAACGGAGTTTGTAGCTAAAAGTATGAAGGACTAGTTAGGGGCCAAAAAACGGTGTTGACAATAACAGTAGTGTGATCGCTTTAGCGATCCCACAATTAATAATAATGATAATAATAATAATAATAATAATAATAATAATAATAATAATAATAATAATAATATAATCTGTAGCTAACCATAATATTTATTTTGAAATGTATTATTATCACCGGATATTTCAAATCACTGTGTGGCACCCTGGAAGGTTTGACAAAATGTGACTGTAGTGGTGACGTTAAGCTAATTTATATAAAAATGGCAAGCATATTTAATAATGCAATAAAATGAGAGAGTCCAAGAAACAGAGCTAGAGTGTGTGTGGGTGACAATTCCACAGCTGCTTACTGAAGTCACATTGCCCTGTTTGGTCATGGATACGGCCCATGGGGATGTTCCAGCCTGCAGTTCTACCAAGGCCAGTGTGGCAGGACCTCTTGCCCTGCAGGTTCTCCCAGGTCACCCCAGAATCCTTCTTCACCACTGCTACAGCATAGTAGGTGGAGGCTGACACTGTGGACGAAGTGCATAGGATTAGATAGGATTAGAAGACTAATGTTAACTAAAAACAAATAATAATGATGAATAATTCTCAAATCCCTGTTTAGTAGCCCCCAAACGCCATGCTGCTACTCAAAATGGTTTCAGGTGTACTTACCACTTCCGGTCTTACTGCATTCCCCTGTGACGAGGGTTAGAGATGTGAACAGTGTTAGTGTTGATGTAGTAGAGAGAATCGTATCAGTACAGTATATTACACGTACACTATACTGTACGTGTGCAAGTGGAAATGTCAGCCTGCTCTTCTTGAACTTCAGTTCCACCTTGAACACCATCATCACACACACACCCTGATATATAAACTGTCACTACTTGGCTAATCTTTGTGCAACACGTTACTGGACTTGACACTTGACAAAAAGGCCCCAGTGCATTAGAATCCACAACATCTCATCCTCCCTCATCATCCTCAAAAAAGACCTGCTGCATCAAGAGGGACTCTGCCCACTCTGCAAATGTTTGCCATCAGGCAGGATGCGACAAAGATTCAGGGTCAGAACCACCGGGATGAGGAACGCCTTCTTTCCTGATGCTGTGAGACTGATCAATAACTATATCTCACTGTTTCATGCAAAAAAATGTTTTAGAATGATAATAAAATATCTTTATTCTTATATGTCTTCAGGATATTTCTATTTAGCCTTTTACCTGCATCATACTGCTCCACCATGGCAGGAACAAGACCACATTTTCCAGCTGTGTACACCTGTCCTCCATCCACAGCCATGACATCAGCCTCTCTCCGCTAGGAAGCAGATAGGACAGTGGTTGTCAAACCTTTTTCATGTCATGGACCCCCAAATTCAGAAATATTTGCCTGCGGAACCCCATCTGAAACTATTTTGTGCCAGGGAGGGACCCATATGAAAAGATTTGTGTTAAAATAATGATTCCAAATATTTTCCAACAATTTTCAAAACGTATTGTGAGCTTGTTTATATACTATTTTTGAATATCCAAATGACAAAGGCATCAGTGGCTCAGGGGTAGAGTGGCTGGTAGAGTGGCCGGATGGGAACCGCAAGGTTCCCAGTTCGATCTCGGGCTCCTCCAGAGTTAGTGTCGAAGTGTCCTTGAGCAAGAGACGCTGAACCCCTAATTGCTCCCGATGAGCAAGTTGGTGCCTTGCACGGTTTCCTCCGCCATCGGTGTATGGATGTGTGTGTGAATGTGTGTGTGAATGGGTGAATGTAATGCACAATCTATGTAAAGCGCTTTGGATAAAAGCTCTATTTACCATTTATTATAAGATAGGGTTAAAGCGGTAAAACAACTGATTGTGGTGCTAATTTTGCTGGGGACCCCATTCAAGGACGCCGGGGGACACATGAAATGGGCAAAGAGATTACCAAGCTTGTGAGAATTTACCATGATCTTCTTCACACATTCATCCACCGTGGGGGCTGTCTGGCATTCGACCACGGCAGCGCCGTCAACAGAGCCGAGGGTGCTCCACGTGTCACATTTGCCCATCTCAGCATGGCTCACAGCACACCATCTGATGCTTGGTGTGCCTGAAGTGGTTGCGGACAGCTCTGGAAAGCAAAGTCAAAGAAGGCAGTTATAAAATAAAATGCATTTAAATGTGTGTGTGTGTGTGTGTGTGTGTGTGTGTGTGTGTGTGTGTGTGTGTGTGTGTGTGTGTGTGTGTGTGTGTGTGTGTGTGTGTGTGTCTGTCTGTCTGTCTGTCTGTCTGTCTGTCTGTCTGTCTGTCTGTCTGTCTGTCTGTCTGTCTGTCTGTCTGTCTGTCTGTCTGTCTGTCTGTCTGTCTGTCTGTCTGTCTGTCTGTCTGTCTGTCTGTCTGTCTGTCTGTCTGTCTGTCTGTCTGTCTGTCTGGCTGGCTGGCTACCCTTACCTCTCCTCAGGGAACGGATGGTGCCCATGTACTCGGCACCCAAATACAGGAAGGAATCTGTGCCTGGGGGCAGCTTCACCAGTCTTTGTGTTGAGTCCTTGAACATCAGGTCCTTGCCTGGGTAGTCACTAGAGGAGAAGAGACCCAAACCCTGAAAGTCACAAAGAAAGTTATTTTATGCATTATAAAGTCTCTGAGTTATTAAGACATTATGTAGCTTATTCTGTCTGTCATATCTGCAGCAAATAACATATTTATTTGGGTGGGCCAGCTATGTCTTACCTGGAGAGCAGTGAGTTTAGTGTTAATTAAAGTAGCCAGGTCTGGGTCACTGCGGCTAACCACAGCATGAGCCGGGGCCTTGGCCAGATGGCAGGTTTTATAGTTTCCGATGGGTGCTTTGGTGCCATCCTTACACAGCAACTCATATTTCACTCCGTCTGTGAAATTATAAGCCGTTAAAAAAAAAATATATTTCTTGTGTTTGAAATAAGAAAACATTTTCCCCTATAATACGGATGATGATGATAGCTTAGTTATTAAATACACAATCTTATAAAAATAAATGCGTTAGAACTTCTCTTTGACCCATTCCAGTCAATCATGACTGAAAGAGCCTTCTATATAAGAGCCTTCTATATGAATCAATATTAATGCTGCAGTTATTTCATATCAGCATAGAAAATGTTTGAATACTGACCAGTAACAGTGCTGTGTTTGACAAAGGCGACGTCTCCATTTCCGTCTTCCAGGCACCTATGCGACAGGTCAACACACAGTTTCAAGGCGGAGTGTAGACATATGAGGCACAGATAGACTAAACTAGGAGAACTAGAGCAGTGGTTCTCAACCTCTTTAGGCAGCGACCCCCCAAAATAATGGGATAATATTTGAGCTGGGGACCCCCCACCCTGACAAGCGCTTGGAATTGTAGGAGTTGAAGCATTACATGTTTTTGACTTGGTTCCACAGTTACATTTGTGAAAATACCAGATCTACAAGCTCACAGTCACAACGCCTCGTAATACAAAGCGTTGTGAGCTTGTAGATCGGCTATTTTAAAAATTCTTGCCTCTTTCTTATATTATTTGACAATTTGGCCAATGTTAGACCAGTTTGTATAGTATAGTTTGTTGGTTACTTTTGATGCAGTGATGGTGTTTATCTTTATTTTTTTATAGGTATTAAAAGGGTCTTAAAAGTCCTTAAATTGTCACTTCACTGCCAAAAATCATATGGGGATCCCCCTGGGGGTCCCGACCCACAGGTTGAGAACCACTGAACTAGAGAACTAGAGCTAGAATTATTTGGTGACTGATTACTTTACCAGTTGTGAGAGCTATAGAGAAGGTTATGATTAGGATGAAGTCATGTGGATACAACATGAGATACGTGTGGTTAGCCTGTTTGGATATTAATTATGTATGATTAACATTATGTTCTTAATCTTTAGTCCTTATTGCAACCAATTAATCATTTAATTAATTATTGTATATTATCATTACACAATGAATAGGCCAAATACGTTTCTAGATCAAGGTTCAAGTTCAAGGTGTTTATTGTCAAATGAACAATTGTACAACACAGCTGTAGCAACATTGTAGGCAGTGCTATTCCTAGTAGATAGTAGTATTATGATCCTCCTCAATAGTCTAGATTAAAAACACAAATAAAATAGGAAGATATAAATATTATAGGCTATATAATCTCTGAGCATAATTTGTCAGCACTACTGCCTTAAACATGTAATGTTGTTGTTAGTAGGAATAAACACAGAAGTACCCGGGAGGAAGTGGACTAAGAAAGGGGAGGAGCCAAACCCGAGTTCCTGTTTTACACAAAAAAGGAGGTTGTGCCCCCAGAGGCAAAAATGTAGTTTTTTGAAGCTATTTGGCAAGGCAATATATATTTTTGTTCGCAGTCGTGTCAGTAATGCAGCTTTGAAGTGGAATTAATTAAATATAGGTAAATAATGTACATGTTACAAGGAGGAGGGACGTGTACTCACTTGAATGCACCTGAATAGTCATAGTAAGGATTGGAGTGTGTCCTGGAGCAGTCGGACCCGCAAAGCTCACAGAGGTTGGGCAATGTACTACCGTCAGCTCCTGGCACACAGCTGGCCTTGAAGAATTCACTCACCGCTACAAAACCATAACAATCATATTTAATTTAAGGAGATGACAGACAGATAATTCCTTCATTGTCAATGTAATCAATGATCATGTAGACACCTCTCTAACAGTGTCTAAACATTGATAATGTATGCACCTATTTACTTTATTGACCAAAATATTGTTGGAGGAACTCAGAAAAGCAATGCATACAAGTACAAGCAACCTCTCACCCTTCTCCACAGTTTTATCCTCGATTCCTGACCACTGGATTTGTTTCAGTGTTAATAGAGTTCCTATGGGAATGATCCAGCCTGCAGACTTTCCTAATCCTGTGTGGCAGGACTTCTTTCCCTTGAGGTCATTGATGCTGGAGACAGTGCCCTTCTTTACCACAGCAACAGCGTAGTAACAGGTGTCTGCTGAAGCTATAGTTGTATACAGAGGGCACATGCATAGTTTTATAGCGATAATTTATATATATATATATATATATATATATATATATATATATACAAACAAAAATATAATTAAGAGAACTACTTGCTGCACTAGTTACTAATCTTACATGCGCCATAGTCCTCAGCAATAATGGGGTGCAAATTGTAAGGAGCCAATCCAGCTTTGTAGATATCACCTCCATCCAAAGTGATGGCATCTGCTTCACCAGCCTGTCAGAGGAGATATTTATCATCTTGATAAATAATGATTCTAGAATTTACAGAGGTGTGGCATATATCTCTTTTAAACCAGTGTAGTTTTGGTATTAACAGTCGATGAAATATGCTGGTCCTTGTTTGCCTAAGTCAGTTTATGTAGAACATTTGTGGAAAATAAAGACAAAGTGAATTGGATCATGGTAGTGGCAGTAGTTGCCTATCTCTATTAAGTAGATTAGTTCTCACCTTAATTGCCTCGATGCATCCGATAGAGCTTTGTCTTTGCACACAGGCAAATGAAGAATCTTTGGCTGCGAGTGCTGCACATTTGACCATTTCTTGGCTGGATTTCAGACACCATCTGACTTTATCAGTGGGAGCCGTAGACACGAACGCTGTGGATAAGGATAAATCCGGAAAATCTTGTTTTTCTTGGTTCATTCATTATGTTTTAAAGATGCTAAAAATTATTCAATTTCCACTATATTTGACAGAAACGTTTCAAGGACAACATAATAATAATAAAAAAAGAATCGTCTTTACCAAGGCTTCCCAGCATCAACGAAATAAGGAGAAGATTCATGTTGGATTGTGGTAGTCTCCAAATTAGCACAGCAGACTGGTTCAGTGACAATAGCCTACTGGTTTTTATAGAAAACGTCAACGTGGGCTGATCAAACAGAGAAGGGTCATAGTTTGGTCAGGGTTTCCTAATGCATGGCTCTGTGCAGTTGTTCACTGTGAACACTGTGAACACTCTTTCATCTGCATGATGAAAGAGAGGCTGGAAATTCTGATATTTCATCATAATGGAAAGTAAAATTCCAGAAAAAGATAAATACAAACTTATACACTTGGCAATGGAATTATTTAATTTGGAATCAAAAGCAAAATGTCATCCTAGACAAAACATAGATATAATATAGAGAAAAAAAAAAAACATGTTCTTTTCTTCTTCTACAAAATACCATTCATTCATGCTAGTCTGAATGTGTTTTTCTTCTTATTGATTCATGAAAGGTGTGACATATTTGGATAAAGTTATGAACACAGCTAATTTATCACATGAGGTGAAGATGAAGACAAGTATCAACAAAGTTGGCCTCTGGAATGATGAGTAAAATATGCCTAATGCTGTATACTGTAGGCTGTGTATCAATCACTGATCTAAAATCCTCAACAGTTTTGGGCCAAGTATTGATATACAGTAGACATAAAGGAACATTGAGCAATTCTGAATATTTAATTCAAAATAAGCACTGGCAGTTGGCCAACCACTTCTGGCACTTCTTGTGATTTATTTCAGGTTAGACAAAAAAGTGGACACATTCACCATAGCAAAGTCTTTTCCCTCCGAAAAGACACTGTGTGACCCATATAATGCAGTGTTTGCTGAGTCAACATTACACAACAGTAGAACTAAAGTACATGTTGATTAAAGCTAACTGATTCATGAAGACCTGCACATCAGATTTTAAAAATATTCAAATACCACCATGCCCACTTTCACAGGAAAAGGGCAGATGAAGGTATCTGTTCACCAACAGTGTCTGTAAATGAAGTTTACAGTTTCACTTAAACCACTGATATTTTCCACGGTATCATTATTGAATGATTTTATGATTACTTCTGAAAGCGTGCTGGAAAAGGTTAAAATAATAATGATAATAATAATAATAATAATAATAATAATAATAATAATAATATATAACAACAACAGTTGTATATGATAATAATAATAATAATAATAATACAAATAATAATAAAGTAACTATAACAAGTGTACAAGAGGTAAATCCAGATTTATTAATTCTTAATTGTGAATGACTTGAGGTCTGAGCTGATGACACTCAGGTCACATTAGTATACACAATCATGTGAACTTTGACTCCGACCACTGACTCAGCAGTGATAGTGTAGTGAAACCTCTGGCCCAGGGAAACCACAGTAAAATCTGGAGTGTTAATTACACTTCTTTATGGGCCATAAAGGTCAATCTTTACACTATGAATTCAATTTAACTTCAGTTTTTCAATTCACTTTTATTATAGTGCCGAATCACCACAAGTTGTCTCTAGACACTTTACATACAGTATAGAATAGAGACCTGAGGTTGTCCTCCCTGCCCTGAGCAAGCATTTTATTAGTGACAGTGAGGAAAAACTCCCCTTTAATGGGAAGAAACTTCAGGCAGAACCAGGCTGTAGTTGGCAGCCATCTCCCTTGTTCTTCCTTGACCTCAGAGTTTAATTAATCTTACGGTGCGTAAACTACTGTATGCTTGGTCGTTCTGATATACAGAATTACTTTTACGTATAGTTAACTGTACACCTGGTACTGGTTATTCCAAAGTTACACTTGACTTAAGTGTACAGTACAGAGTGTGTTACCTGGGGCTTTAATAAAGCCAAGGTACAGTACATGTGTGGGGGCAATACAGTCCGTGTCCATATTGTATCAAACAACAGAGGACTCAAAAGACTTCAAATTTCAAACCCATCTTTGGTACATTATACTGTATGGCCTCATTTAGAATTCTTTAAAAGTTCTTAAAAAAAAGCTAATCTCAATAAAAAACATGTCACATGCAATATAATTCAAGAAATGCAATATAAGATCCCCAGTAATTTAAAATGAACCCCACTCAATTAAAAGGGACACATAGCCACTTTCACGTATTAGAGAAAACACATCTTTGTGAAGATCAGAGAATGGATAGTGAAACTAGTAACTGTACAATTGTTCAATAATCCATTACAGTATGCATATTCAGAATATGTCATGACCCCAAAATGTTAGTCTCACTGGAATATCTTCATTAAATTTAAAAGAACGTCTGAAAACAATAGTTTTTGATCATGTCTTCAAAGAAACCGGTAAATATTTCAGTGAAATGTTACAAGTAGGAAATGCCAGTGTATGTTGTACAGTTACCAATGGCAATACTATACCCATAAATGTACCACAGATATTAATCAGTTGGCAGAACATTGTTTGAAGACTAAAATTGAGAGACTTGTTGACTTCCAAATACAGTATGAACATGATTTCCATTATACAGTATGTTGTTGAAATGCACATTAAACAATTTGATTATTTTACAGGCCTGAAAAACATAATTGAATAACAAAGATTTTTCATTTAAGGAAATATTAATATATGTATTTGATGTATGCTAAATCCGAGTTATTTTACTGTAATCCTGATCTAAGACACAACACTTCCTAGTATGCAGTGATGTATTCTGTCAACAATCATGCATAGGTTTAGGTAGGGTTGGGACGGGAGTCCTTATCAATGTCAAATGAGGGGAATAAGGTCCAAACTGCTACCAGTGACAGCAGAGGCATTGGGTGTGGTAGTTGATAGTTTAATATTGTGTTACCCTAGCTGCTCCCTTAAATAACATCCAGGACCGTGGCTGTCTACAGTCTGACCGGATGTTTAGAGGACTGGGCCATCCTAAACCAGACCAGATAGTCTGTCTCATCATCAAGTATATATTCCCACAACATTTAACCATGTGCTCTACATTGAAAGAGGTTGTTGGGGTTGGATAACCTAATGTGATCCTGGAATGTTGCTAATGTTTGGTTTTCTTTGGAATGCCTATGTTGCAACATCTATTTGTTCACTGATCGTGGTAAATCAAATAACGGTGTGGCTTCCCTGTGTAATTGAAAAGGCTTTCAGATAGTTAGCTAAATTAATTATCTGTTAAACATGTTGACCTGGCCTGGCGTGAACTGGAGATAGTAGTGTGCAGGCCCAATGGTTAAGGCACAGGTATGTGGCCGGGACCTGACGTGGCCAGGGGGATGGTGAATGCCTAGTGGTCTGTCCTTTATGTTAATTTAACACAAAAATATGTGTCAGCGCTCGCACACATCCCACCGAGGACCTCTGTTCCATGGGGTTGAGGGAGATGGAAGTTCACGTGGACCAAGGGTGAGTGACCTGAGCTAGGACTTCAGGAGGGATACAGAGCAAACTGGTGTCCAGAGCCAGGGCTTACCGTCACCCCCACACCACCCCACCCACCCAGTTTAGTCATTGACATGTCAATTGCCTTCCCATGTTTATTGTCCCTGTCACTGTTAACCCCTCCTGTTTGGTCTAGGGGAGGGTGTAGACCAACACTTGTCTCCTCTGATACACATGATGCCACTTCTTTTTCACCTGACAGTGTGGTTGGCCTCTGCGCTTGAGTGGAGTGGGTATGCCCTCAGCAGAGAGGCGAACCTCTACAAACCATAGGGCAGCAAGGAGGCACATTTCATCATTGAGTGTGAGGTGGTGCTTGGTCATCATGGTAAACACGGAGACGCTCGCCATGGCTCCATGAACAACAATGTTGTTGAGGTAGAACCCACACCCGGGATCTCAGCAAAATTGGAAGCTGTGATCTTCGGCTGGGGGCCGAACAGAGTCCGAAAGCCATATCTGTGTAGTGGGAAAAAACCCTGGCAAAGCAGTGAAGTTGTGGCTCTCTGGGTGTAATGGCACCTGTAGATAGCCCTGGCGGAGGTCCAATTGAGAAAATTGTGAACCATGGTGAGCTCTTCTGTCATTGGCTGGGTACCTGATGGGTATGATGGCCTTATTCACCACTCTCAGTTCCACTCAGATACGCCACCACCAGGTTGATCCAGGGTGACACAATCACCTACTCAACGATGTCATCATCCAGCATGAGCTGTAGCTCAGATGAGATGTCATGCAGGGCAAGGGGAGAGCAGAGCAGTGAGAGAGGACAGACTAGCTGCACATTGCAATGCAGACTCAACCTGAACAGCTAGTGTCAGAGCCTTATAAACAGTTCATCATTTTCCATCAATAGTTTTGCTCTAATCTTGTCATGGTTCATATGCTAAATTAGTTGGCCTCGCACCATCTTGTCCTGATGTACTGGCTCATGTGATGCTACTCCACATTCATGTCAACCAACTCCTCTGTACACCCAGTTATCTAGTAATGGCCACTGAGAACATCCACTGGAGTAACATTTTCATTCAATTGGG
This sequence comes from Gymnoscopelus braueri, assembly GCF_963280865.1. Classification (NCBI taxonomy): domain Eukaryota; kingdom Metazoa; phylum Chordata; class Actinopteri; order Myctophiformes; family Myctophidae; genus Gymnoscopelus; species Gymnoscopelus braueri. The sequence goes on along the minus strand of NC_137611.1, from coordinate 29,003,469 downwards.
AACATTTGGGCTCATGATGAAGGGCAGATCAGCAGTAGTTCTTCAAGGGAGAGAAGGTATTTCTCGTTCACCTTCTCACCAAGATTTCCCCCAAACAGCTGTTTTGTGAACTGGAAACTCTTCTAGTAGATAACCTGGCTCTGTCATTTTTAGGTTACTGACCACTACGAGAAAGCTTGGCGTGCTGTACGGAAATCTTCAAATTTGTCTAGTTTAATGTTTCCTAAGATTTCTGTGGGTGTCATTATAACCATTGATTTAACCGCTTTTGCAGGACAATATGGCAAAGCATGGCTGTGCTTTGTTCTCCCTTCGGCACTGGTATCTCTAAAACTATGGCTCTTTTAAGGATTTGGTGCTTTGCTATATATTTGACCCGTACTAGCCTTAAGTCTCCAGACAAGTTATTGACTGCTGAGAACGAGCTGAGAGGTTCATGCTGGGTGAAAAGCTCAACATTCTTTTACGCAACTTAAGACCACGCAAACAAGGTGGATGTTAGTGCAGCCGTTTCAGTTGTCTTAGAGATTTGGGGCTTGTAGTAGTGTTAGCATTTGACCTTATATACTGTATTGTGGTCCAAATGACACCTTTGTGCAGTTTTCCTCCTTTATCTTAACTTCAGTTCACGACCCCAGCTTGTCTTGTGCTTGACAAAAAAAGGATTTGCAGAATGATCTTCATGTAGTCCATGCACAGCTAAGTGAATACAATAGAGTCAACTGTCCTCATCTGTTTGATCAGCTGCAGATTCCTCTCTCAGCTCTGACCTTTGTCCTATTCAGATGTTCTAAACATCAACTCGATGCACTCAACTGGCCTTCTATCCCAATACTGGTCTCTCTTTTGTTCTTTCTCTAAAGTAGGTAGTCTAGCTACATGTTCTATACTAATTATGTGGATATTAGGGCTGGGCAACATATCAATATTAAATAGATAGTGACATGAGATTAGATTATATCAAGATAGGCCTTATTTTATACTTTACTACAAAAATGTGCCAAAATAGTCCATCTACAAGAGCTTAGATTGTTATTTTTAGTATTAAAAAAAAAATCTTTGTAAATGTTAAAACAAAATTGATATTATCGTCACAATATCGATATCGAGGTATTTGGTCAAAATGATCGTGATGTTTGTTTTTGTGCACATCACCCAGCTCCATGTACTGTATGTATTGTTATTACTCCATTATATTACAGTATTATCATATGAATTATGTTACTATATTGTAGTGTACTGTACCATCCCAAAGTGCCGCTGGACAAGAGAACTTCCCAGCATGCCTCTGGGCACACACCCTGGCATTATTGTTTATTGCTGTGTTATTGAGTCGGAAAATGGGTTATGGTCGTTATAATTGTATTCTGTATGAAGTTGCTGTCACCTCTCTCACACATAGTTCCACCAGCTATGGGACCTACTGGAACGGAGTCTCGACATTTGCGCTGCCCATGACGAGGACTGTTCCCAGACCACTTTGGTCCAACATGAGATTGGACCACAGCACTGTCAGTCGGATGACGAATAAAGTCGCCACCAACAAGGACTGGCTGGGCCCCCAGAACCAAGGAGAGTTGTAGAGTTTCCTAGGCCTGCAGCAATTTCCTGCCCCCTAATGCACAAGTGACAGACCTTCCATTGGGAAGAGACATGCCACACTGCCTTCCACCAGCTATGATGGGAGGCACTCACTCACCACAGCCTGGTGTGCAAATCATTCATTGTGGACAGACACCAGCTTCCACCAGCTATGATGGGAGGCACTCACTCACCATAGCCTGGTGTACAAATCATTCATTGTGGACAGACACCAGCGACAGAAGTCTGAGTGCAGTGCTGTTCCAAGAGGGAGAGAATGGAGAGAGTGGTGGCTTATTACAGGTGATCGTCAACGTGCAGAGCACAACTACTGTGTGACCTGACGGGAGTTCAGGCCCTACCCGGTATGGACAACAGTTCTTGCTCGAGGTCTCTGACATGGCTCCTCAGCCTGCGCTTGTCCTGAAGGAAAGGTGGCCCATTGACTTGAGTGATTTAATGTTTCTGAAGATTTATATGGAGTGTCATTATAACCATTGATTTTACCACTTTTGCATTAAAATATGACAACTCATGACTGTTCTTTGTTCTACCCTGGGTACGGATATCTAAAGACTGTGGTTCTATTAAGGACTTGGTGCTTTGTTATATATTTAACCCTCGCTGGCCTTAAGCCTCCAGACAAGTTATTAGTTATACATTAACTTCCATTGACTGCATTCTGAGAATCATCAGAGAGGTGCATGCTGGGTGAATAAGGTCCAACATTCTTTTTATGCAACATAAGACCCTGCAATGTGAGGGTTTTTACCTATACTTTAGTGTTAGGATTTGACCTTATATACTGTATGTGGTCACACATTGTGGTCCAACTGACACCTTTGTGCATTCTTCTTCCTAGTGAGCACTCTTAACACTCATTTTTAAATTATACATAGCTTGCTGTTGTGCGGAATGATCTTCATAATAGTCCATGAACAGTTACAGCAAGTTATTAATTAGTCAAAGGCCTCATCAGATATATTCAGATGTTCTAAACATCAGGGGTATATCAATCGATTGAGACCTCACCCAAACAGAAAATATTTGTAATTGATACAATTTTGAGTTTTCAATAATTGCCCAAACTTTTCGATACAAAGTAATCTTACAATGAGAAGAACAGGAATACCACCGTGCCTCAGCCAGCACAAGGCAGGTCCGGTCGGTGCGCAGTGGTGTAAAGTAACTAAGTACATTTACTCAAGTAATGTACTTAAGTACAATTGAGGTATTTTTTAACTTTACTGGAGTATTTCCAATACTTACTTCACTACATATCAGAAGCAAATATTGTACTTTTACTCCACTAATAATTATTTGAAAACTTTTACTTTGTAGATTTTGATTATTACAAAACATACATTACCCACTTCAGCCATTTGAAAATAGCCGATCTACAATCGTCACAATGAGACGCATTGTGATCTTGTAGAACTGCTATCTTCAAATTATATTTAAACATTTGAAAAATTGTGAAATGGGACATTCTGAATTATGAGTAATTTCAACTTTTGGTAATTTTAAGTACATTTTCTTATATCCAATATATTTGTACTTTTACTCAAGTAAATTTTGAATTCCGGACTTTTACTGGTAACAGTGTATTTCTACATAGCAGTATTGATACTAATAGTAAAAAAAAATTACTTGAGTACTTTTTCCACCACGGCCGGTGCGTCACTGGAACGGGACAATACAGCAGCGAGAAAGGAGTAAACTGGAGCAGCTCAGACATTTAAGCCTTTTTTATTTTAAGGTGCTAGCAACAACAGGTGACTGACCTATTGATGTCTACGACATCTTCCTCTGAGTCAGAGTCATGCCTTAAAATAAAAAGGCTTAAATGTCCAAGCTGCTCCAGTGTCCTCTCCTTCCTAATCTCCTTCTTACAATGATTGTCCCTGAATCCTAAGATGTACCCCTTGTTTTTCATATTCCCTTGTTATTCATATTCTTTTCTGACAACGGGTGACAGCATAGAATGTCCTCAAATAGATTAAAATTGTCCAACAGGAAAAGCTAACTTCTCCATTAATGGATTAAAGTGAAAATAGATTTCAACATTGATATTTAAAGGAATTAGACACAAGCATCAATGACTCAAGCACATCTTAGTAAATATCTCAAGTAAACTAATCCCCAGGGATCATAATATCGGATTTGGAGACGTGCCAGAGCCCAGTTGTCTCTGCGGGTTTAAGAAACACTAAAAGTTATTAATTTGTAACAAGACTTAAGAGTCTAAAAGCCCTGCTAGCTACACCCACCTGGAGCAAAGTGGTTTGAACAAACAGATATTGCCATCTTGAGGCCCACAAGTGGGGCTACAAATGGACAAAAGGGATATGTAAGATTATTATTAGTGCCAGACTTAGGGTGGGGGTATTGTATATTCACTTAATGATTAACACATTGTAAGCAACAGCAGAAGCTTTAAAGTAAAATAAAGTACCATAAAATAAAATAAAAGCTTTGCCCTAAGGGTGGGGCTAGTAGATAAATGTCCATGAGGTGACCAAAATCAGTAGGCTTCCTTCTCCAGGAAGCATTAATGTGCTCACCAAGTGTCATGGCCAGTCGCCCAAGATTCAGAAGTCTTGTGTGGAAGTCGAAATTTTGTCTAAAGTGGTGATAGAGGTAAGGGAGGGAGGGGGCACCAAAATCAGTGGGGGCCATCGTCTGGCAAGCATGGCAGCAAATTTCACAGCAATCCAGCCAGTAGTTTAAGGCATGTTGTTTGGGACGTAAGTGGTAAACGGACCAACTTCCTTAGAAACCTGTCACTAGTGACGCTAAAAATTACCTATTGGGGTCAGATAAATTATCATTTTGCAGTTAAACAGCATATGACACATCCCAATTGAATGATCCAGTAGCATTTGTGATACAAACCATTTGAGTAGAACAGTATGGATGTCATAAAGACTAATTCATTGCCATTATTGTTCCAGTAGAGGGCAGGCTATAGGAAGATTAGGGCACATTATAAGGAAGTAGCCGTGATTAACCCTCTCTTTGCAGGAATATACTTCGCACACAGGAGCGAGACAACCATGACAGACCCTGTGCTCACCCTGTAAGGCTCAGACAAAGTCGAAGGCCTTTGATATGTCTATGAATGCAATGAACAGGTTCTGCTGTTCTCTGCCTTTTTCTTGCAGCTGTCTTGTGGTGAATATTATAGCCACAGTGTTTCTGGTTTTGCTAAATCCACACTGGCATTCTGGAAGTTGCTCCAGGTTGTTGAACAGCCGGTTCAGCAGTACCTGACAGTACCTTGGCCCAAACTTTACCTGCTGATGACAGTAGCCAGATTCTCCAGCTATTGTCAGATAGTTTTGTCACCTTTGCTTTTGTTAAGTGGACGCAACGGCACATGACAAAAAAAAATTGCCTATCCCCTGAGGTACTCCGGTCAACAAAGTATAAAGGGTTTAAGTGATTTCCATATAATCAGGGACTAGCTACACCTGGGTGTAGGATATCAGATGAATGCAATTAAGTTAGAATAGCATACCAGTTACAGTTACATACCATGGACACATACTGACAGGTACAGAACAAGGCGTGTAACAGAAGACCAAGCCAATATACCCTTGATTTGATGGTTATATTTCAGCATCGGCATCTTTTCTTGGAAATTGGGCAGCATATAAAAAAAGAAACAGAATGACTACAGCTAAATATCAATCTCTCTACACCATCACTGTACAATGCAGGTCTGTTCAATGCATTGAACAACCATCTCATTAATCCCGCTTCTGTATCAAAAGTCAACCCCGAAAACTCAAAAACAATCCACTTGTCTATTAGTTAACCCATATAAACCTGATTAAAAATATGCAGATCTACCCAATCTTTTTGGATCTACAAAGACGTCTCCAGGGGGATAGTAGACACGATGTTTGATTTGTAGTTTGTGGACCTTGTGTCTCCTTACACTTAATGATTACCACAATGCCTCCATCACTGAACAAGTGATAGAGCAAATGTGGGACAAAGTAAAATTGAAAAACAAAATAAATCCCTCCTTGACCTGTCCGCAGATACAGAAAATATAAACAAGGACTAGAAAATAAATTCTGAAATCTGAAATCCTTGCAGCTTTCAGGGGGGGGGGGGGGGGGGTGGGTGAAAGTTTTTTTTTCCTTTTTCTTTTTTCCCCGGTGCCTCATTTATCATTGAAACATAATAGTCCTTTTTAATTTCATGTAGGCCATATAAAATGTATTCCATCCTGATGTGCTTTAATATATCAGAATATGAAAATGTAGCTCGAGCCAGAGATTACGTTAAAAAAGTGTGCTAGCGTCAATAACACTTTACTGGCCAGATTTTGAGCACTACAATTAATTTTAGGGTATCAGTAGAGACATTGGTTGAGTATTCAGGCTAGTAGAATGGTGGGAAAACGCAATCCATCCAATATCGAATCGTGGCAACAGGGGGCCTAACTCCAGGAAAAAGGTTAAGGGGCCATGGCCAGTAAAGTCATCCCAGGTCATTGTTAACAGGGTGAGGTCTATCAGAGAAAGATAAGGGGACGTGGGTAGTGAGTAGGGTTGAACGGGCTAGTTCCTCTCCTGCACAAATACAGTCTCCTGTGGACAAAGCCCTGCCTCTTGCAATGTGATGTCATAGTCCAAGTGGGCAAGCTTCCGTCTGGGGAAGTTAGTGACAAGTTCAAAGCGTTCATTGGGGTAGCCTTTTGACTGGACGTGTCTCACCAGTGCCTGTGACAGGAGAAAGTAATACAGTTGAGCGACTTTAAGAAAAGTTATAATATTCATACAAAAAGATATGAATTGACCACCATGTATAGAGCAGAAGAATTGCATTGATCAGAATAGATAAGTTGTCTTCTCACCATAAGTGTGGCTTTGGATGACAGAGCAATCTGTTCTCTCTGCCCATCTGGGTAACGAAGCATCAACCTTGCCTTGGGACCTAGGATAAAAATGATCATCAACATAGAGCAACAACAAACAGTATTTGTTCAACAACATGTGGACTCGTATACATACAGACAGGCACATTGGAGCTTTGTGTGTCATACCATTGTCATCAAGGCAGTCAGAAGGTTTGGTGGCACTGGCATTGGAAGAACCAGCACTTTGGGTTGCTGTGGTACAGTGGTTCTTTCCAGAGTCTGGGCCGGGCGGAGAACGACTTGGGCCTGCAGCGGAGGAGGGCTCTAGGTGGTTCTTTTTGCTCTCCTCTTTTCTGTGGCTGTGGTTGTTTTCTTTGTGTGGGGACTTCCTGTGCTGTGTGGGGGGGCTGTCGGGATGAGGAGGCTGAGGGGCCGGGGCAGTGGGAGGGGCTGGGGCTGGGGCGTGTCTGACTGAGGAGATCTTCTCTTCCTGGGCATCTGGCATGTCGTCGTCAGAGCCGTCGACGGAGATGAGGCCCTCGCTGTCCGAGAAAGGCTCGGCATCGGAGTCTTCCTCCGAGCGCGGGGAGTCAGGGGCCTCCGCAGCGGAGCCGGACTCGTAGTGAGTCTCCTGTAGAGATGCTCGGATGGCTGCCTCCAGCTGGCTGTCCTCACTGGCATCGATCAGACTCTCCTGAGACAGGAGGACAGACAGTATGAAGATGTTAAGGAGCTGAATGACAGCAGAGTGAAAACAACATAGAGAGAGCATTGTTGAAGACTGTCCCAGAGCTGTAGCTAAATGATGAACAGGTAGCACTAATGAGCAAAGTGCGTTCCATGCAGGCAGGCACAGAGCTAGACACGACAACATGGGCTCTAAACTGCTTCATGGAATTTATGTCTAATAAAAGTACAAAACAATCAAACAAAAAAAGTAAACAGTTAATGCTTTTACATTAACACTAGATGCAACACAGTTATAACCTATCCATGGCATATTGAAACAAGTTAGGGAGTTGCGTGCTTGCGGCTAACCTACAGTATGCTGTACTGTCATCCCCTTGTGATTTATTATCTACATCACAGCCTCCTCTCTCTTCTTTTCTCTAGTCTCCGTCAACAACAAAAGAACACCATGCACCTTGGCTGTTACTAGAACTCCCCCTTGTGGAAGGATCAGGAGCTCACCTGCCAAATGCCAATGGCACCCGTTTCTAACACAAACTCTCCTTCTACAATGCCTGAGGACATTTCTGTCATTTAAATGAGTCACTGAGGAACCTTGCTCTCTTGTGGAGTAAATGCTGGTTAATGCTGCTGGCGTCAACATTTTATGGAGAAATACTCAGTAGACAGGGTTTTCTTCTGCCACACTAATCTCCTAATATCAGAACAAAGGGATTTAGGCTGAAATAAGTTCCTTTTAACTTTTTTAATTGCAATTTAAGTGTTTTCCATTTTAGTGCTTGCGGTCATGTTTTTACAGCATGGCTCCTTTGGACCGAGTTGAAGAGGGTCTGTGTCTCAAGCAAAAAGACATTTGGAAATCTGGTAGCATCACACACTACTCTCTTAAACGTGCACACTACAGGATGTTATTGAGATTATCGGGCTTGCCCGAACGCACCTGGACGACCTGACTGCAATCTCTCTTGTTGCTGTTTCTGCTAAATTATGTAAATTATATACATCTCTTTTATAAAGCATTAGATTGCTGAAATCTAAGACATGATTTTGATGGCTATACTAAGATATCCAAAACAAAATATATGGGGCACTTCATTACAGATCAAATGTCTGATGATGATACTGTATGTATAGGCAGAGCTGTACAAGCTCAAGCAAACATTATATTTATACACATCTTCAGAGCATGTCAAGTTCTTTTTTTTCTTTCAAGCATATTGCACTCCTTCTTAATACTGCACCTTTGTGGGCCAAGTTTTAAAAAGCGAGCATCAGGTTCAGCTTCAGCTTTCCTATAAGGACTAACTGTGGCCACACAGCAAACACGCAGAGGGATCTAATAATTCAGCTCTAAATGTGTCAGCTGAAATTAAATAAAAATCGGTTGAATTTGCACCATGTCGGCCTGGACCGCTGGTGTAGCGGTCCAGGCACCCAGGCTCAATGTAGCCTGACAGCGCGTCACAGGTTCGACTCCCGATCCCAACCATAGATATAGAAACCTAGATACCTCATTGGCCTCTGCAGTTCGTTGAAGCGACCTGTATTGCAGCCGCCATTTTAGAGGGGGCAAGCTGCCACTCAAAGTGACTACTGGCCAATCACAGCGCGTTGACTACTGGCCAATAACAGCGTGTCTAACTGACTAGTTGCTGCGCGGCTGCCTCTTAAAGGGTTAAGGGCTGGGTTACGAAAAGACCCGACCCCACCTGCCTCTGACTGGCCTATCGAACGTCCCCTTCTGTGACGCACACGGAAGTTTCCCTCTTGCCCTGCGGAAGCTGGTGCGCGCCCGAGATACAGACGCCTCAGAGCCGGAGGAGGTGTCTACCTTTATATGTCTATGATCTAGAGGTCTTCACGGGTCAAATATAAATACCCGAACCCAAATGGACCCGTGATTTTTTTACCCAGAACCGAATGGACCCGGCCTATGGTCCAATATGAAGGACCGATACCCGAATGGACCCGCGAAAAAAATACCCGTAACCGAATGGACCCGGGCCATTATTAGAAATTGAGATCCGGACCCGAACAGCACCAAGAGCTGTCGGAAACCGACCCGTATAGAACCGTGACACCGAACCCGTACATAACCCGAGCCTCCGAAAAACCAAACGCAAAATTGTTTGCCAACGTCATTAGTACAAGTTGTCCAGCGTTAAATAAGACTTGTTTCATACTTTCTTACCTAAATGTATAGCATCCATGATTATGATGTATAATCCCAGTCAATGCTCATTGGACAGCTATACAAAAATAAATCCACATTCTAGATGTTTGTAATCCTTCTTCATTGCCAACTATAATCCACATTAATTTCTAATGTTAAACCACATTTAATGTTGTTTATAATTGGCTTTGGAGTTTCCATTGTGCTTTGAGTATACCGGTAACAACATGTTGATATTAACTCGATTATTTTACCATTTTTAACCATTAACCAAAGCGTTACGTTAATCGACAATATTTGATATTACTGGTGTATATAAATGAGTGGGTAAAATATGTCCAAGGATTCGTCGGTGATGTCACATCAGATCGCCGACGAATCCTTGCCATCTTTAAAACAACTTAACATGGCGTAGCGTCCGTTGCTACTTCCTTGTTGCATATACACACTAAACAGGATTATTATTTCATGTCAACATTCAAGTACAAGTATCAGAAGATGTAACTCAGATAAAGTAATGCGCCACTCTGCAAGTTTAACTAAAGTTTTCCACCTGTCCAAAGTTGTTCCTAATACAGACAGAGGAGCCTTTGGTCAAGAAAGACGATCATCAAGGCTAATACAGACATAAATATGTTTTAATCATCCTATCCTTGTTAATATATCGCCATTTAGGTCAATGATATAACATTATGTAGTGATATGATAATATAAATAGCAGCCAGTCATTGACTGCGTCACTGCCAGTCTGTCTTCTGAGCGACCGACCTCCCTCCCTCCACCCGGGTATTAATGGAACCGTCCATTTCACAGTCTAAGCCCCGAGACCCCCCGCTCGCCGGGTCCACTCGGGTATTAGTGGAACCGTGCATTTCACAGTCTGAGCCCCGAGAAACCCGCTCGCCGGGTCAACTCGGGTATTAGTGGAACCGTCCATTTCACAGTCGGAGAACCCGGAGTCACTTCTTGTGAATGGACCCGTGACCGAGCCGGGTACGGGTCGGAACCCGGGTATTTCGGGTTACATGCCTAACCCGACGAGCTCTACTATGATCCCATCCCATTCATGGTATGTAACCCAGCTTTGGTCCCATGTAAGTCTGCCTCCGAGCAGTGCGGACATCCATCAAAATTCACGGACAAAAAAAGATTGATGGATCAGACTGAACGTGAAAAAGCGTGTATATGCTCATAAGTACAAAATATGTGCGGTAGCCCGTATCTAGCCCAAATCCGATAATGCCCTATCCAGATTGGAGTCGCATTGTTTTATGCAATCTGAACAGCAAAACAAAAGGAGAAAAAAAAACACATTTTTGCTGATCAGATTTGAATCACATTCCTTATCCTTGTTCAGACTGCATAAAACCAATCCGACAACAAACTGGATAGGAGATCAGATTTGGGCTGGATTTGGGCTGCCAATCTAACAGGGCCTAAGTATAAAGGGTTTAAGTGGTTACGAGTGTCTAGTTAATGTGAAGCATTACCAGACAATCATTATCCAAATAAACACAGCAATCGAATACTCACAGAACGAGCGCGTTTTGCAGGGGGTGGGTGGCAGGATGGTCCATCTAGTTGTCCGTGCTCCGCCAGGAAGCCCGCCACCTGCTCCAGGAACGACGCCACATCCAGCTGGTTCCACTCAACCATTTTTTGACCTATGTTGGATGCCAAGAGATGGGGGGGGAATCACAACCTTTAACATGTCTCCAAAGTTGTTACATGTACGTATAAGATAATTATATTTATTTACATTTATGCTTAGCAAATTTCAGGTTTGCAAAACATTCCAAAAATGGGAATGGGTCATCACATCAGTGTTTCTCAAAGTGGGGTCTGGGGACAGCCAGGGGTCCTTAACACATTAACTGCCAAGACCGTAGTCCTACGGGCCGTTAAATCCAACTGTTAAGCGCCGAGACCGTAGCCCTACGGGCTGCGGTCTTTTCGCGCATGCGCGGTCCGGGTGCACTTTCGGAATTTTTTTGATCCACTTCCGTTTCCGGTTTGATGACAGGAAATAGAATTATTTGGGATCCGGTTTTCACGATCACGCCCGCTCCCATTCTACAGACGAAACTGAAACTCAATTCTCTTCCTGTAGTTTTTTCTCCTCGCATTTCACTGTTTAACGTAATCCGCTCTAACTCAAACATGGATGCCCCGTTTGACACGTGGTTTTCACTGGGAGATACAGGGAGATCTCGCGGATGTAAACAGACTGTGTAGCGCTCAATCTTAAGGATTTTAACAAGATCTATGGCGACATGAAAAAAACAAAAAAACAACAAAAACACCTTGGCACTGGTGAGTACATTATGAGATTAGCCCTTGGCAGTGGATGTGTTAAGGGGGTGCTCAGCTGTTTTACCACTTTAACCCTATTTCATGCTTCAACTTTTCAAAAATAGCCGATCTAAAAGCTTCTAGATCTGCCATTCGTGAAAGAAAATCATACGTTTCCATGCATTCATGGCTGTGCTTGATATGCTGTAGTGTTAAACCATTGGTTTAAACCTCCAACCAGTACAACCACTAGTAGCAGTGTTATACCTTCGGCCAAATCACGCTTCCGTAGCAACAATGCCCAACTTAGGAAGCTAGCATTAAGGCTTGCAAACCTAGCCGTCGAGTAACGCTCATGCAGCTCAATGGTAACGCTGGTCAGTGCTGTAGAAAACAAAGGCTTCCCTGAATAGCCTACTACAGAGCAGATTATTATGCATAGTTTTTCTAAAATGTTATTTAAAACCCCCCGCAATATATCACCTTGCATACAATATCAAAATATATCGCATTATATCGAATCGTGACCCCTGTATCGTGATTAGGGGTGTGCTGATACACTAATTTCACGAAACGATACGATACGATATTGGGCTCACAACTTCGATACGATTTTGATACGCACTTTTTTTATTATGAAAATATATGGGGGAGAAAAAAAGCAAATGCAAACAAATAATTCTGTTTTTGCATTATTCAGACATGCAAACTTGTAGCTTTTCAGCTACAATAGCCATTTTGAATCCAAATAGGGCAATAGTGTGACACCTGACAAATAGTGTGACACCTGAAAAAAACAAACATGTTGTCACCCTTTTCACCTCGGGGCTGTTTGCATGCCTGATTATTATTATTGTAAAAAAAAAAATGTTCAAAACGATACATATCGTCACAAAAACGTATCGCGATATATCGCGGGACGATATATCGGCACACCCCTAATCGTGATACATATTATATCGCCGGATCCATGCCAATACACAGCCCTACTAGACAGATATACTGTACATACAGTATAGGCATGAAGAATCACAGGCAGAAAGACAGACAGATACAGAGACCTCCATTTATGGGCATAAATGGGACACAGACAGACAGATGGGGACAATGGGTACAACGAGCATTGCATAACGAAGAGGGGCATGCATTCCCAACAGGCATCTGACTTGTTTATGATAAAACATAAGAAGATGACATATGGAGATATAAGGTTTCCTCCTGTCAGTGACAATATGCCATGTCCTCCAGTCAAGACTTACCTGTGCGGGGGTCCAGGATAGATATGTATGGGAACTTTGACAGCTTGTAGAACTGGATATATCTCTGTCCCTCTTCACTGTCATGATATACCTGCAGTTTGGAGATAAAAGTGGTTTACGGCAGGCCTACACTGGGTGATTTTAGACATTTTACTGCACGCGTCAATCGTTCGCGATGAGTTCACGATTTAAGTGCTCACACTGTACGAGCGCCCAACGTGTTTGAATTGGCTTGGTGATAAAGAGTGTTGACAGACTTTGCACCATGTATTGATCATTACTCCTACTGATAAACACTTGGAGATAAGTATTTTGCAATGTTATGGAAATGCTGTAAGTTCATTATAATGGCCAACTTATTAAAGGGTAGTTATTTTTTTTAGGGTATTTTTGGTTTCTAAACACTAATGGTTTGAATTTTGTTTAAACATTTACACCATCCCACCTCTAGTGTCAAGCAGCCCTGGCTTAACGGAAGGTCTTTAGGTGCTGAGGCACAGGGCACCAACCTTGGGGGGGGGGGGGCACCAAATGTTTATGAGGCATACAGAGTTGGGCAAAGTGAGAGGGTGTTAATTCACACACACCTGCCAGAAAATGAAGTGTTCTCTGATGATGGTCCTGACAGCATCGTTGCTCCACACGTCCCTGTTCAGACACTGGCAGGCAAAATCCTGCACATTCTGGATGTTGATCATCAGCCACTTATTCTCTAGCTGACCGCAGTCTTTTGCCTATGCACAGAGGACACAACATGAATTACAACGTCATTAGATTATGGGATCTACAGAGTAACATGCTCTGTGTTCTACCCACATTATTGGAGGTAGATTGTCTACATTTTATACCTTTTTATACTGTTTGTGCACCTAAAAGCTCTAGTAACATGCTAATTCCCACTCCCCAGGCAGTGCGAGGGCCAAGCAAGATTTCTGTAGTATAGTGATCTTTTCCTAATCCCTGTGCGTTACTTTCTGACCAACATTACAAGTATCTGGGCATATGGATTGATGAGAAATTCACCTTCAAATTTCATATTGATAACCTGGTCAAATCATTGCGGGCAAAACTATGTTTACTATACAGAAATAAATGTTGTTTCCCTTTATTTTGCAGAAAAATAATCGTACAGGCTGTCCTACTCTCAGTCCTAGATTATGGGGACATCATTTATAGATATGCTGCTACCACCACCCTTAAGCCCCTAGATGCCATCTACCACTCTGCTCTCAGGTTCATCACAGGTTATCCATACAACACACATCATTGCACTTTATATACTACAGTTGGATGGCCCTCTCTCTCCATGAGACGAGACCATCATTGGTACATATATATTTATAAAGCACTTTTAAATAAATCCCCAACATATATTTCATCACTGTTAAAACCAAATACTTCCACCCATCAAACACGCTCTCAGGAATACATCCCATTATTAGTCCCCAAGGCCAACACCGAGCTAGGCAAATCAGCTTTCAGGTTTAGCGCTCCCTTCACTTGGAACGAATTACAACGCACTTTAAAAATGGATTCCATGGTCTCACTGGGTCAATTTAAAAACTTGCTAGCTAATCTTGTTGCTTTAGATTGTCACTGTTTTAACTAAGCTGTCTTTATTACTGATTTATTCTGTTGGTTTGTCGTTTTCACATTTATAACTGGTTTATCCTGATGTTTTTATTCATCATTATTATTTACACTGTTGTACTATGCTTGTAATCTCGGCATCATTGAAAATGAGGGCTCTGCCCTCAATGTATCCCCGAGAAAATAAATAAAGGTTGAATGATGACTCTTGAATTATTATTAGTATTATTTGTTACACCTAGCTGCATCTCTTTTTCTGCATCTGTCCTGTGTATATTCATAACTGCTGTAATGTCATGACAACTGATTTTCCCCCACGAGATCAATAAAAAGGTCCATCTAGTGCTAATTTAACTCTGAAGAGTGTACAAATGGAACAAAATGGACCTAGTACATTGGATTACTATATAATAATGAATAATGAAAAAAATAAAAAAGGCAACACAATGTCACACAGAAGTTAATTAACAATCAATAAAACAACAAACATAAAACTACAAATCTGGGATCTAATCAGAAAACAGGGTAGAAATCACCACCAATAAAGAAATCGGCAAATGTATTGTACAAAGATGACTAAAGAAACAGCTGTATAGCTGATGTACAGACAACAGAACAGACATGCTCGTCATCACAGCCACCATCAAAATTATCTTTCAACATTCAGAACCCGCATAGAGTGAGTAGAGTAGTGTAAAAGATCCAGCGAGTGTGTGCTCACCGTCTCAAAGCTGCCTTTGTGCATGAGCTCAATGGGGGGGCGGAAAAGGTCTGCCAGGGTGCTCAATTTCTTATCCACTGCACTACCATTGCGCAGCTCCTGCTCCTGGCGAACTGGTTAAGAAAAACATGTATACTTAGCCACTACAGGAGGAATTGGTACAGCTACAATGACAAAGAGCAAGAAAGAAGACACAGAGAGGGCAACCCCAAAAGAGACTGAAAAAGAGATGTGCTTATTACGCATTATCCCACAGCATTTTCTTTGTACTAAGCTTGCTCTTAAAAAAGGTCAGAAGAGAAAAAGTCTGGAGACATTAAAGAGGCTCACTTGTTTCAGTTTGGAAGTCACGGAAGCCATCAAATATGGATCGGGCAGGTCTCCGTCGCTTTGGCGCTGCAATTATAAATGGACACGGAAAGCACATTCAGACACTGAACAAAAGACTGACTGTTTGAAATGACACAATTATGTGTGAACTTTCAAGAGAATGATACAGTCAAAGGAAAGGCAGTAGAGTTCAGTACAGCACCTCCAAACAGTGGTTCTGGTTCCACCAATATGTCTTGCTTCTGGGGAATGGGCGCTCGTACCTCACTGAAACACAAGACAACAGACATTAAAAGACAGAAAAAGACGAGGTCTAATAACAGTGTTCCCATGTGGATCTCAGACTTAATATGGCCAATCTGTGATGCCTCTCATCTATGATATATGACTCCATATTTGAACAAGGATTCAGCTTGATCCGACTGACATTGAAGCCATTCACTTAAAATTGTTCCTTTTATTATATATAAATATACACACACACACACACACACACACACACACAGGATGTGCGCACAAAAGTATTTGAGTTATGTGCTATGTAGACGGTATATGCTTTTAAAACACACACATCAGAAGTTTTTCTGCGCAGCCGTGAGGCAGGTTGTCGCGAACCCCCAGCGAATGCTTTGCGGACCCCCCAGGTGTGACCGGTGTGTGTGACAACCCGACGTGGAATGGTTGCCATCCACACAACCATGAGAAGTTGATGTTTAAGCCGTTTGATCTAAACTAAGTAGAACTAAGTTGTGATCAATTGCTCAAGCCACTGAGGAGAAGCATGTGGGATAGACGGCCTTTCCAGGTGACTGACGGACAGAGTTTCTTTAGTTATAGATAAGGACAGACAGATATATATTTTTTTCATTTATATTTTAGGAATCCAAAACCAGATAGTACTCTAGGTTTGGATGGCTAAATATAAAAGTCACTTAAGGGAGCTACAGTGTGACCCTTATTTGGAGTGTATCTCAATAATTGCAGTGTCCTGCGGCGTTTACAGAGACTTCTACCGTCAGCTGAGCTCTGCCAGTGTCACCATGGAACTGTTTAATGCACAATCCATTACCACCAAGTCCTCCCTCATACATGACCACATCATGAAGAAAGGGCTTGATTTCATGTGCCTAGTTGAAACCTGGCATAAACCAGGGGATTATTCAGAGCTTAATAAAGCTTGCCCCCTGGCTACAACTACATGGAAAAAGCCCACAGCACCCGTGGTGGTGGTTTGGCCATCATACACCGGGCTAAACTGAAACTGTCTCCCCTGCTGATGCCTGGCGTTTCTTCCATGGCATACCTTGCTTTTGCAACAGAGTTCCTGAGTGTGCTTGAGTGTCTTGACCTGCAGCAGCACATTGAGGTTCCTACTCACATCAAGGGGCACACCCTTGACCTAGTTATCACCGACTCTGCCCCCTTTAATAACCTGCAGGTCTACAGTCTGGGTATGTCTGACCACAAGGTCAGACACACCCGAGACAAGGTCTCAATGGCCTTGACATTTCTGCTGCCCACTACTAGACCTAAGCATCAAATGGTTCTGTCAATTACGAAACTGGAAAAGCATTGACCCAGCCACCATGACCACGGATCTCCTTCCCAGTCTCTGCATCAATGGATGAAATAGTGGAGCACTATAACACATCCCTGTGCAGTGTTTTTGACCTCCATGCCCCTGTCAAGACACGTGAGATTTTGTCCCGAAATGACGCTTCAGACACTCTGGGCTCACTGTGCATAAACTGGCTTTCCGTGGACTTCAAAAGGCCTATTCGAAGTCCCTTAAAGATGCTCAGTCTCGGCCTGGGCCCTAGCGTGACGGTACAGGCACCATAGGCTGCAATGCCACCCTGACAGTGTGTCGCAGGTTCGACTCTTGTTCCCTACGACCTTTGCTGCGTGTCCCCCCCCCCCCCATCTTTCTCCCCATTTCCTGTCAGCCTACTTTCCCTATCCCTCTCTAAATAAAAAAAGGCATAAAAGCCCCCCCCCCAAAAAAAATGCTCAGTCTCAGTTCTACTCAAACCTAATTAATAAAAACCCTTACAATGTCCCTTTGAATATCAATATCCCATTGATATTTGCTTAACCCTGTCTTCTACCCTGAGCCATCCCAAACTAGCAAAGTGTGTTGGAATTAGGTGGGTCATGGTCTTACCTATTAAAACCAGGAAAGCATCTGTCATTTTTTTTTTTGCGTTGGCTATTCAAAAATAGCAGATATACAAGCTCACAGCACATCACTTCGTGCCACACTGCGAGCTTGTACATCTGCTATTTTTGAAAAATCGTGAAAGCATTTGTACAATCAGCCTCAGGTCTTAAGGCAAGACAGACAAGCAAACAAACAAACAGACAGACCCATTTGTAGACGTCTTGCCTCTTACAGAGCCATGCCGTAAAAACAATCCAGTGACAATAAAGTACTGGGGAAAATCTAGGTAAGTGATGAGAGGACACAGTCCCAGCTTTAACGAACAACTTTAAAATCCTGGATACAAAAAGTGAGAACATCATCTTACTCTTCAGGAGGAGGACCTCTGCTGCTTGAAGCCGCTGTTGAGCCGGAGCTGGTGCTGGGCTCCTCTGCAATCCCTCCTCCATCTAGAAACATGGTCACTGCCATCTCTAAATTGTTGTTGCATGCCTCTAGCATGTGTTGTCCTATGCTCTCTGTGGCCCCTAGAGGAAACAAACGTATACCGGTTAATATTCTACATACATATTATTCAATACTATAAATATACATTATGCAATAAAACAATGTGCATGGAAGCTGACACCATTCACACAATGTATGTATATATTACGTAGGCAAGCCCATACAAACCCAGAGAAAGCCATGCTCAAATAACTTTGACTGTGGCTTGGTGAACAAGAGTGCACACACATATTCTGTATTAAACTATACATTAGCCGACTACATCGTTATGCAAACAAACATTCAAGGCATTTTGTATGTATGTCAGTTATGTACATTCCATTATCAGTTTCCTGTTAACTGCGCATGTCCGTTTCACTTTCCCAAGTCTTGCTCTACAAGCCTGGCTCATCCATTCGCTTAAATACACTGATGTAGTTCAAACTCAGCACACTGTAATACAACCTCACTCACATTATTAAGCAACGTAGTCTTATAGATATCCGTGATGGCGTTAAAATGCCGATTTCGATCGAGATGCCGACACGCGAGGCAAGAACAGGCAGGGGAGATGTTTGATTCGCAGCCAGCCACCACTAACATGAGGCGGAGCTTCAACACAGACACTGGCTGATGGAAGGAAAATGTTACGTCCATAATGATTCCACATACAATCAAACCTACTAAACACAAAAGGCAACGGGCCGAGCCATCTCGCAGTTAATCGATAACACCAGGCAACGCAATCGGTTAATCTGAAAGGCAACTATGTAGCAGGTAACGCCTCCGCCTTGTGGTTTAACAGGCCTTTGTTCGGGAATTGGGTGTTAAAGTTGGAGCAGCTAAAAGCTGCAGCCACACATACTTGTCGGCCCTCCTCCTCCCCGGCTGGCTGCTCCTATGTTCCCCCGGTACAGAGGCACTAACAGCGGGCAGTGCAACACTTCATGCCCGCTCCGTTTCCTGCCACTTTCCTGCGAAGTGGCTTTAATGAAAACGTCCCGTGACGACCCCACCAACCCAAAGGCCAAATTGGAATGTTTTGCTTACCTGTAATTGCTGTGAATTGTTGTATTAACCCATTCGCCCCCGGAGCCGATGCATCTCCGAGCGCCGCCATCTTACTTACCGCCACAAACAACAACACAAATGTTGCGCGTGCGTTCCGTCGTCCCTTCCCCTGTGGCGCAAAGGGCCTGACGTCACGAGAGAGTGGTGTTGCATTATGGGTTATGTATTTCTCCCCCCCCACCCCCCCTCCCACCCCCCAGGAGATTGCCACTTAATTGTTTTAGACTAGATCAGTGGTTTTCAACCCTTTTTCATATCAAGGTCCATAATTTATTCGGCATTTGAGCCACGGACCACCAATAATATCAACAACAACAAATTATGTCCCTAGAGTCAGGTTTGTTGGAGGTCACTATTTGAAGACATTATTGGAAAAGACATATTTTAAAAGGTGAAATAGTATTTACTATGTTATTAATCATGTATTGCCTTATTGCCATAATTACATTTAGCATGAGGAGACCAATAGTTAAATATTTGTCTCATTGTACATGTACACCACTTCTTCTTGTTCTAGCTACCAACATTTCTAAATTTTTCATTATATATGGCATGTTACAAAATAATAAAATGTTTCCAATACATTAGCCTACCTTTTTTTTTATTGCAAAATGTCATAATCACAAACGCGTGCTCCTCATTCTTTTTGGGATTTAAAAATCCAAAAGGCTGTTAGGCTACCTTATTTTTTATTATTGAATTGTCTATTTATTATATTGTCCTTGTTTGACTGCATTTTCTATAGTTCATATTTTGCCTACTGGTGGTATTGAAAAGGGTCAAAGTTATGTATTTCATCAATGGAAGAGTATAAGATGCCAATACTAAATGTCTATGTGAACAGTTCACCCCCCATATTATATGCATGTCATCTCATGATTACACCACTCGCTGGTATTCACAGTCCAATACATGTACAATACCATGCATACAGATAAATGTCCAATGCATGAGTAATGATCAAGGCCAATTTGCCAAGTCAACCTTTGGGTATTGAGTAAACATACCTCAAGCACTCCTGTTCTACACAACAGGACCATGACAATTATCCTTAATTCTGTCTTCTTCAAATCAGTATATACATAATGGCAGTTTTATTACCATGATTCACAACTTTTTTGTTCTGAAGTAGAAAATGAGTCGTGTATAAAAGATGTATTTCTCTTTTAATTATAACAGGATAACAGGGAGTAAATCAAGTGCACTCAAGCATTATATATACACAACAGACCCCATGGATGAGTCAATTATTATTTGTTTGTGGTCAAGTCAGTAATTGAAGACTTATTTGGCAACCATGGCCAGCTATCATAAACAATACTATGTAAGCAACATAAGTATGTGGGGCAGTTACAGGATATTACAAACAGCAGTGGTCACCGTAGCCTTTATACATTAGAGAATTCTTAAAAAAATAATAAAATGCTCTGAGTCTATGACATAAAACGTCTGAGATTAGTTTTTTTTTAAATAAATATCAACAACTCCCATCCAAAGTGTGAAACCAGAGAATAAAGGCTGTTAATCAGTCTTCAAGAAAACAAACATACAAACAAAATTGGAGATGCTTCACAACAAAATGTTGATTAAGTCAAGTATTTTACATATACTTGCTTTTACATTTAAATGTAATTAAATTAATAGTAACACTGTCTGTCACACAGTCTGTCATCAACTGCCAATGAAGTAACTCCAGAATTCGATTGATGCTGCTGACTTTTGAGGTTTCTCAGCTTTGGATAAGCCTTGGAGATAACTACTGACTTTCCCAGACCAAAGAATAAAGTTTCAGCATAAAGGACCTGCTCCTTTCTGTTCTATCTTGATGCCCTCTGTCTCCATCTGGTGGCTTTAATGAATGCAAACTGTCCATCTGCAAGTAACTAACTTTCCATTGCCACAATCCTGCTTAAAATGTTGAATTTCTACACCTTATCAGACATATGTAAATTAGTTTAATATGGTCAGGTATAGAATGTTATTTCCATAAAAGAAACTGATGGTATGATTAATAATTACTTATGTCAAAGTGATACTTTCATGGCATCCAACACACAATTTCTGTCCCCACTCAAGCAGAAAGTATAAGGGGATCCAAGTCTGTGTTGTGCTCATGTGTCAATGTAAACTTCCCCAGCATTAATGCATAGGAATTATCTTAGAAATTATTTTCTAATTATGTCATCTTGAGGTTTATGTGATCATGACATGCACAATGACCAGTGCTTCAAGTACAGACTTAGATACAAGTTACACACAGAAATTATTTGTGTACCTTGTGTACCAAATTCATCCTCTTAGAAGAGTTGTTGACCAATACTCAGTATTTCCCTTATTATGGTAACGCCTAAGACTGCAGAGCAACTTCAATAATGCTGCAATAAGCTCAACTTGCTTTTCTAAGGGCATTCCCGGGATGACAGAATAAGCATCCATCCCACATTTCCAACATGCCAAAAAAAGGGTCAAAGAGTAAATGTGAGCAGGATTAAGTTAACATGTTTTATACTTTCTAGTCAGTCCATATCCAGCCTAATAAATTAATAAGCTTTTATAAAACATCATAGGTTGTGCATGAATGTCTACATGTGCACATGTTAACATGTTACATGGATGAGCCATAGGTGAATTAAATGGCAGAATGTGTGCATGTATATTTATTTATAAGCAAATACGATTGTGTGTGCATACGCCAGTGTCTGTGAGGCCAATATATTTCAAATGGAGGTCCTTGTTGTAGGAAGGGCAGGCAGGGTGGTGAGGGTCAACACTTAAGTGGGCAGGCAGAATGTGAGCCTGCAGCTCAAAAGCGGATAAAGGTAGCGTCGATCTGGCGTACGGTGGGCAGGGCCAACATGATCTTTCGCCGGTACTGAGGGTCCTTCTGTAGCGGGTTCCTCTCGAGATAGACCGTCTCCAGGGTTTTGGCATTCTTCAGCTCATCGAGATCTGACCAGTTGTCGATCTGATTATCGTTCATCTGAGAAAAGACATGACTAGTGTTATCTTTGCTTAGGTCTGACATGTCCAAAGTCCGGCCCAGGGGCCAATCGTGGCACGAGGGCAGATTTTATATGGCCCACGGCTTCCTTCCTCAAATTTATTATTTATGGCCTGCCAGTATAATTCATGGGAAATTCATACTGAAGTTTCTGAGTGTTTTGAAATTCATCTGGGCAGATACACCATTTCTCAGTAGAATGTGTAAGGATTCCTAACAGCTTGTTCCTTGAGTCATTTCATTCTCAGGATGTGAAAGGAAGGCTACTTCTAATTTATTTTTGTATGTACCCTTTCCCAACTGGTTACATTTGGCTACACTGCCATTTGAATAAAAGACAATTTACTGGACTGTCAATATAATAGCAATGCTTTTATGTGAGAAAAAAAGGCTCAATTCAGATTGTATCCGATTTAAGCCCCTTGAGATGCAGCATCTCATTTTCGAGGGGGTCCCATATTGGTTTTGTTCACAGCAGTGACTTACATTTGGCCACACTGCCATCAAAAGACCATTGATATTGCACTGGAATTAAATCAAATTGTTGTAATGCGAAGCATTTGTATGAGACTTTGTCATGGTCCAAAGGTATAGTATGACAGGAGATGCAGTTGGCCCCAAACAATTTTCATATTTTAAAATATGGCCCCCATCAGACAACATGATGCAGTATAATACTCCCACTTTACATTCTACAAATATACATACCCAGAATTCCTGTAGCTCTGTTAGATGGCTGATGTTTTCAATTTTCTTTACTCGGTTGGCTGCAATGTCCAAGGTTGTGAGCTTTTTCTGTACAGGCATAACAATAATGGGCATGTCATTTTAGCACGCTGCAAAATAGCTTGTTATTATACGTTTTGTGCATGATGGTTAGTGCACAGTAAAATCCTAAGTGTGAGTTTATCGATTTGTACAAATGTAAACAAATGGACCATTACAGGTCCATTTTACGTGGCAGGGCCCTTTAAGAAATGGCCTATTGTGTTTGTACTATGACTCACATTGTTCTCCAGGCCTTCAATAACCTCTATGCCATTGTGACTCAGATAGAGCTCTCTCAGGTTGCCCAGGCCCTGTAGGCCCTCTATTTTAGTGATGCGGTTACTCTGGAGATAAACACACATACACATATTCGCATTTAGGTAATTTGCCATGAATGTACAAAACTTGTGCACGTTTTGCTTGCCTTGTTATTGCCAGTGAATTTTGTGAATATACCTGGATACTTAAAACAGTCAAGTTGTGCAAGCCTTCTAGGTGCTGAAGCTGCGTTATCTTGTTGGTCCCAAGAAACAAACTTTGCAAAGACGAGAACCCATCCAAGTTCTCTATTACCTGTGAGCAAAACAAAGATGGCGACAGACACATACAAAAATTATTTAATATATGATTCAAAATACTCTTCTGTGCTTTTGGTTTTATTTATCCTAACTCCAAAATGTGGATAGAAACTGAAACCTTTAATTCTATAACCCATTTACAGAAAGCTTTTTTTATCATTTCTCCTGTCTCACTCGGATTTTGTTGGAGCCCAGCTCCAGCATTTCCAGGCCTGTGAGGTGATCCAAGTTTGCAATAGTGCTGATTTTGTTATGTAGCAAGAAGAGCTTCTTCAGTTGAGTCAACCGCTCCAGACCTTCCACCTTCCTCAGGATGTTGAAGGACATATCAAGCTGCCTGTCAATCAAATAAATCAAACATATCGTCACTGTCAGGCGGAAACCCATTAAGTCCAAAACAGTTACTTACTTTTCAGGAAATGGAATCATCTGTGTTCTAACTTCCAATGTAGTTGTTATTTAGTCACAAGCTCTTGTACTTTTACTTTTCATTGGTTAAATATTTATACAACCCACAGACTGACTTAACCACTTTCACTTAAAGAAAATTAAAAAAATAGCCCATCTACAAGCTCACAACTCGCCGTGATGTTACGTGTTGTGAGCTTGCAGATCGGCATTTTTTGCCACTTCTGTGTGACACTGTGGTATGAAGAAGTAGGGCAGTAATTATGGAAAGATATGAAAAGTTGAAAAATGGAGATACAAGGTTTCTACCCGACAGCAACGATATCCATCCGTCATTATTACATCATCTCTATAATATTAGCTGAGCTGTGATGGAACCACACATAAAATAAAAAGGTGAGGAATAGTCTTTTTTGTTCAGTAGTCCTACGGTACACATTTCAGACTTACTCCAATTCTGTGAGGTTCTGCAGGCACTCCAGTTTGCGGATCTGATTGTCATAGAGATCCAGTTCCCGCAGTGACGTTAGACTCTCAAGGTTCTCTATCTTTTTAATGAGATTCTGTCGTAAAGATAGTGTCTGCAAAAACACACACAGATAAACCAAAAACAATTAAGAAAATCTAATAAAATATTGATCACTCTATAGCGTGTCACAAGCACCCTTTCCTTACTCCAAAACAGACAAGTCCAAATTGTAACCAATTTCAAAAACAAAGGAGCAACCCCAAGACACATTAAAAACTACAGATTAAGTAGCAATAACTGTGGCAAAACACTAAGCCAAAATAACCCTTTAGCCCTTTAACTTACTTTAGCCTTCTGTAGCACCTCTAATCCTTCAATCTTTCCAATTCGACAGTGAACAAGATCAACATCCTTGGAACAACACAGACAGACACATTGATATTAAACACACAATGTTGTATTAATATGGTAATATTTAATACACTGTGAAAGGTTTCAAACTTTAAAAATCATAACAGTTGGTTCAAGGTGGTTTATGGTGACTAACAGCACAGCAGACCAACTATAAACATCCACTCACCTCTTCATCAGGGTCGAGGGTTATTGTTTCCATATCAACAGGAGACTCTTCGTTACCTAAAATGGTAACAAGAATAAATGACATGACATCATTCTGAGACTGCATTTTAGCCCTATGATCACATATACAGTACAATACAGCATTGACACACAAATATTGTACAGGCAGGCAAACTTACTTGTGGTAACGGGCTTATTAGGGTCCACTTCGCCATTGATGCTCTTCCTTCGGGTCTCATCGTCACCAGACTCCTCTGATTCACCCCTTCGGTCCACTACAGACAGACAGGAAACAATGGCAGCTGATGTTTCATTTAAAGACCGGTTATTGGTGAAACGTATAGCTAGAAATTGAGAGATGATCTCAACTGATGAGCTCAACTGCATCGTAACCTTCTCATTCTTATGTATACATCTGTGCCACCGTGCCTTGTTTTTGCAAACTGTTAATAAAGTATTAAATCAATCAATCAATGCAAACCTGATTACGGTCAGTAGAATGCAAGTCCTTGCCATCCCCAAATGTTAAATAATTATAATTTGTTATTTAATTGCTAAGATTCATAAAACAAACCGTGAACTCCAACATCAAATGAAACATGGGTCTATTGTCTAGGAATATAAAAAAGATAGCATGACAGGTTTTGATCGAGGGCCGATCGCTTTCCTTTACGATAGCTTGATGGGTAACGCAAGCTAATAATTGCTAACGCCTTAGCCATGTCTGTTTCAATTAAAATTACTCTTAAAGCAAGTAAACACCTGGAAATTGTATTATCACACAGTTGACAACATAAAGCAACCTGATCATTATAACGATTAGGGTAGGTGGGCTCAGAGAAATGAACCATCGATTAGTAGGATTATAAGTACATAACATTAGCATGTTGTTAGCATATTAGCTAGTATAGCCAAGGATGAAAGTATGGCCAGTAAATAGTGCATTGTGCAAGTTAGCGTTGAGAAGATGGTTTGCTTTATTCAGGTATATGTGTGTTCGACTAGAAGAATGACGGTCCAGTCAACTGCCACAACAATGAATGGAGGCACCACCATGTATTTAGTGTTTACTCACCTTCCATGTCTTGAGGCTCTCCTACAGTCAGGGAAGCCATGTCTCCTGCAGTGTTGCCAGATTTTGAGACAGAAACAAGTAACCAGGTCTATGGTTTGACAACACAAATCTTGTATTGGGGTTCCCTGGCTGCATAAAATGTTTTCAGATGGGCGTCTTCAGACAAATATATAATAATTTGGGGGTCCTTGTCTTTGACAGTGGTTTACACAACATTAGGAAGAAAGCCCAAATACACTTTAGAAACAAGCCCAAACAAAAACGCAACCAGCAATTACCAATAATTACAAGCAACTTTACAGAAAAAACAGGCCCAGCCGCCCAGGCCCCTCGCTTATAATAAGCGGACATGGCAGCACTGATCTCCTGGAAACACTCCTGACAACCACGCTCAGCCAATCAGGTGGCTGAACATCTGGCCGCTGTATCGCTGTTTGTCATAAGAGGGCGCTATAGCGGCCCTACAAAGCAAAGATCCTTCATTTACCGGCAGTGGTGGAAAAAGGACTAATTTTTTTAGTCAAAGTATCAATACTGCGTTGTACAAGTAGAAGTCCGGTAATCAAAATGTACTTGAGTAAAAGTACAGTTTTGGCAAATATACATAAATTACCAAAAGTATTCATTGTGCAGAATACCGTCCGTTTCACATGTTATGTCAAAATCTTTTGAAAATAGCAGATCTGCAAGCTCACAAGGCATTGCGAGGCGACCGTGCAATGCGTTGTGAGCATGTAGATCGGCTATTTTCACCTAGTTACTACTTTTCAAATAATTGTAGTGGAGTAAAAGTACAATATTTGTCTCTGAAATGTAATGGAGTAGAAGTAAAAGTAGCCTATAGGGAATTGAAAATACTACAGTAAAGTAAATGTACCTCAAAGTTGTACTAAAGTACAGTACTTGAGTACATGTATTTAGATACTTTCCTCCACGGATACCTCTATGTAGCCGAAAGACTGGTGATGCGAGGTTAATGTAGCCTGGTAAACCCACCCTCCGGAAATCTCATTGTATTTGATACAAATGAGATTTCCGGGGGCGGGGGGGCTTTACCAGGCTAACCGCACAAATACAGGAAATAATCAGGTTAGCTAGTTGCTTCCCCATTGTTTTTGCTTGTTGATGCTGATGGTATTTGAATTTAGACATTTCTTTATTCCCTTTAATTGTACATTCGTTTATTACTTTTTATTGTTTTTATTTGACTGGCTTTGGCAATGTAAATGTATGTTTTCTTGTACCAATAAAGCTCATCAAGTGGTGTGTGTGTGTGTGTGTGTGTGTGTGTGTGTGTGTGTGTGTGTGTGTGTGTGTGCGCGCGTGCGCGCGTGCGTGCGTGTGTATCACGCACGCGCGTGTGTGATACACACGCACGCACGCGCGCACACGTGCACACACACACACACACACACACACACACACACTGCTTCACAATATATATATGTTTACAATGAAGGTAAAGCACATCATATAAACAAACAATAAAGCACGCACATCCACTCACTAAAAAACAGGTGCTGGGCAGAGGTCAGAATCCAATTTTTAATTTGTTTTTAATTGCTTTCGTAGCTATGATAGATACGAAAGCAAAAGTCAGATGAAATACATCATATGATAGTCTTGACCAAGGCTAGCACACTGGATAATACCAGCTGACCAGCTGGCACCCATGGGTGCCAGCTGGTCAGCTAACTCAGCACAACTCAGCACAACATGTAACTCAGCACAACATGTAGATGTAGGTGCTTGTGTGTACTTCACTGTCTGATGAAGAGCCGTCAAGGCTCGAAACGTCACGTCCAATGTTGGTGTAAAAGGAACCAATACATTTTTAAACTTTGAAGCATGATCCAGTGTGCAGACTTTATATTTTTTAAAGCATATCATATGAAGCATGAAGCAAACAACATTAAGCAAACAGCTGCAGATTCAGACTTTCTTTTTCTTTTTCTTGGCTTTTTCTTTCTTTTTCTTGGCTTTCCTTCGTTTTTCGCTGCACAACAGCATACAAACAAGTTGCTCAGCGTCCATCGTTGAATGAAAACAAACTAAACTTTTGTTGTTGTTCTACCCCTACCAAATGTCGGGCAGTGTATGTGGGGCCCTTAGACTCTTAGGCTTAGAGGATCACTTACTGTCTGCCTACTTAGGTAGGTCAGCAAGAGTGTTGAATCATGGATGTAGTGATCTTTAGCTAATCTTTCACTAAACACTAACACTGTTGTACCCAGTAGTACCATGCACATAAACACACAGGGCGAGAGACAGTTCCCTGTCCCAGATAGTCCCAAGTCATCTTTGTAGGCTTTTCAAACTTACAGAAAGATATAGTAGCCTGAAAAAAATACAATTGGTATTCATGCAACTGACCACGAGTCTACTGATACCCTTGGGAGGAACAAGATGTTCTGCATTCACTGATGCATAGGATGTACTAACATAAACAAAAGAAAGGGTGTTGTGATAGTCAAAGTTTCAACAACATCTGACACAACATGAATGTCATCTTATGATATTGGCTATATTGTATTTTACAGTACAGTGCTGCAGAATCGTGGCAGTGCAAATATACCAAATTCAAGGAATTAGAAAAACTGATCTTGTGTGGTGTGAGTGTTTATCTTCATATTTGTTACATGTTTTTATGTTTCTGTGTTTTTGTACTAGCTGTAACACAAATTGCATTCCATTTTGGGATAAATAAACTTGACCTTGACCACTTCACACTTAGTGGGTGTATTGCTGAGGACAAGCATGAAGGTGACCGGATGAACGGTTCTTGAGAATGCTTCAAGCAGCAATACTGGAGGCCTAGTAAGCCCGTTTGAGGAGGAGTTTAGTCTGACCAAATGGGTTCAGAGCAATGTGTAGTTAAAGGCAAAACACAATTCCCTTACAGTATTTACTGAAAGATCTTCAGTGCAATACAAATAAAGACTGGTACCAGCCAGGGAATATGACTCGTATCAGGAAATTCAAAGTTACTTTATGAAACATATACTTTTATACCACAGACTCTTCCAGAGTCTGTGTGCTTGTCAGTGGTTGTGTGCTTTGATTTAACTGATAATGACTTTATTGATAATTATGTCAATTGATAATATTGATAATATATTGTTGCCACAACATTATTGAAAGGATAAAACGCAAAAAAGCCAGTGGCTTATTTCCATTGCGGAAATAAGCCATCCCCTTCTTATGTACTGTATGTGCAAATGATGTAGTGATGTGTGTGTGTGTGTGTGTGTGTGTGTGTGTGTGTGTGTGTGTGTGTGTGTGTGTGTGTGTGTGTGTGTGTGTGTGTGTGTGTGTGTGTGTGTGCGCGCGCGAGTGCGCACGAGTGTGTGTGTGTGTGTGTGTGTGTGTGTGTGTGTGTGTGTGTGTGTGTGTGTGTGTGTATTTGCACTCAAGTCCACGCACCCAAAGGCGTTCTTGTGCATGTCAGTCCAAGCACCCATAGGTACAAGAACATTTCCTTGTGGGAAAAGTGTGGGTGTGCCTTCCATGGAGTGCATGTCAGTGTATGTGAGCGTATGCTTATTCAGTGTGTGTGTGTGTGTGTGTGTGTGTGTGTGTGTGTGTGTGTGTGTGTGTGTGTGTGTGTGTGTGTGTGTGTGTGTGTTCAGTGTGCTTGCTAGCAGAAGAGGACCATGGCTACCAGTACTATAGAATGGTAGAACATCTGCAGCAGACTGTTGCACTACTACTGCTTGTAGTAGTAGTAGTAGTAGTAGTAGTAGTAGTAGTAGTAGTAGTAGTAGTAGTAGTAGTAGTAGTAGTAGTAGTAGTAGTATAGTAGTAATCCACTAACAATTTCATGGTCTTTCAAATGTTGAGCTGGAGGTGGTTGCTGCATGTCGCAACACTCTACAAAGCAGTCCACTAAGGCTCTGTACTCCTCCTTGTTATCATGGTGTAGAGCATGAACAGGAAAGGTGACAGCACAGTTGCTTGGGATGTGCCGGTGTGCTCACCAACACATCTTTGCTCAGGGTGAACCCTTGCACAAATATGGAGATAAATGACATCATAGTACTAACGTCTAGACGTCATAGGTGAAGTCCAGCAGAACAAGGTGATAAGGGTTTAGGAGAAGTAGGCTATATGTAAAACAGTTAATCAAACGAATGGATTCGGTCTATTATTTAAAAAGAACATATTAAGATAAAATAATTTATTTGAGGGGCAACATTTTCTTTTCTTTTCTTTCAAAAAATAGCAAATATGGCAGATCTTTTTTTTTTTACCTTCCAATGTTGTGCACTAAAGGGCCCTCACTGAAACCCCATCCAAAACGAAAACTATTAGCACCTTCTATCTATGCCACCTTCATAAGACTGATTTAAAACACCCCAGCGAGTATACTTGAACACGACAGTCCCCAGAGTCTCCAACCAACCAATGGCTAGGCCTACTACTGAAAATAATAACTGACAGGACACACTGGCACCTCCCAACAACACTCACTAACCAATCAAAAGCCAAGTCCTGGCATATATGTGCATTTAAAGAAAACATTGAGAAATTGCAGGCTGCGTAGTATTTTCTTGCCTTCTCTGGAGATTAACTTAAACGGATTAAAGTAATCGTATTAGGTTCTGATCGGTGCATTTTGAACTTGTCTCGTATATTGCAACTAAAGTGCTTCAAATGTATTCATCATTTATTACCATCATTTTGTTGTGCCACTTATCGTGGGGTTTTCCAATTGGTAAGTATAACTTGCAAGTATTATTGTTGTAGGCTAAAGCCCTAATAATTAATTACGACGCGATGTTAAAGTTTGATTTGTACTTTTTTATAGACACGGTAATTCAGATCCAACACACGGGAGTGGTCGGCAGGGCGGAGACCGTGGATCAGGTCCTTGTCAACGGAGCGTCTCTACCGAGCAGAAGCACGGAAGTCTCTGAGATCATAAAGACGTTGTTGACAGGTTCTCCCCTCAGATCCCTGGAGGCTGAAGTGATCGATGAAGTAAATCAGACTGCAACATCAGGTAAGCATGTCCTTTTGTGGCTGCAGTCAGTCGATAGCATAGCTTAGAAGGATATTAGGATAGACTGTGCATGGGCATCTGGGCACCTCGATGTAAAATTGGCTATTTTGTCCAAAATGTTAAAAAATTAAATATTTGAAAAATGGTCTTAAGTAATGAAAAGTATACATGATGTGAACATGCACGTTACATCATTATCAAACTTCATTATATCCTTCAACTTCTTGTTTATGCCCCAAAATGACTGGATGTACAGGTTTTGTAGCAATTTGCAGCAATTGTAGAAATATTAGACCTTAATTGTCGAATGTAAGCATGTTATAATCATGTATACTTTTATAGACAATGTTCAAATATTTTATTTTTTAACATTTTGGACAAAATAGCCAATTTTATATTGAGGTGCCCAGATGTCCCTATTGCCTACCTATCCTGTTACCGCCTAGGATAATATGCAGTTTGATTTAGACTTCTCTTATTCCACAGACAACCACACTTTTGTCCGTTTGCGTGAATGCAAACTGGACGGGTCACAGGTGCATTTGACCGACAGTCTTTTCTACGACGGGGCGGTATACTTGATTCTGGACCGAACCGCAGACACATGGACAGCCCAGAGACCCCAGGCAGTACCACTCAAAACACGATGGGACCAGGAACCAGAGCGCACCAGAAAGGAGAGGATTCAGCTTCAGGAGGGATGCTCTAAGCTTATGGAAGTGTTGAGGCTTTCTGAAGACAAAGCTGGTAGTATAGCCTAATATTCTTTGACATTTCACCATCTAACTCTGCACACCATATTCCCTATAAAGAGTCATGGAAGCAATTTTGGATTCACCCATCCATCATTCACCCATGCATTAATACAACTCTGTCTCAGAATGAATAAGCATGGGCACACAATAGTAGTTTAAACAAGTTTCTCCAACCTTGTTGGAGTTGGCCATAAAATAAGTTCATGAATACAAACAATTGGCGGGCCCTGGGATGTTTGATTCACATTTTCACATTTTCCTATCTTAATTTCGTCACAGGTCTAAACAATATATTGATCAGGGTAAAATACCCTGATATTCGCTACAGTGTCCATGGTTTCAGTTTTCAAAATTATTGTGCAAATTATTTTAAAGTTTTATCTTCCATGACAATCGGTGTTGTGTGTATATGCTAAACAGTGAAAATGTATTGCCCATTTGACAAACTTGTTATACAACACATTCTGAACTGTGACCTGCAAAACTAGTAGTATGCAAAGTTCTATACAATATGTTTATTAATTGGGAATATTGTCCTAGTTCCACAGATGGCTATGCCTGCTATTTTGGTACCAATCTTGGCACTGCTGGCTTTTATTGGGCTAATAATGGTCAGCCTACTCATCTCTAAAAAGCAAGGTGAGTGAATGTGATTTACCTTTGCATTTGTCTCATCTGCAACTATAAAACTGAATATTTATAGCCCTGCCCAAGACAGTTGTCAACACACATACAAAATTTCGCTTTAGGACTATTTGCTTATGATATTATTGACCCAGTTTTCTCCTCTATAATTACACAAGCTTCATTATAAACATGTTGTGGTATTTGAGGTCACATGAAGTCAAGTCTCATTCTCACGAGAAAATGTTCTGTATGGTCATGGGATCTTTTTTTCTGCTTCCAGGAGGAGTGAGACACCCTGGAGGTAAGCACAAACACATATTCTCATTTTGTTAGCCGTTTCAGTTAACAGGCATGGGTGAAGATTGATAGAAAATTAAATATCCACCTCACAGTAATTTAACTACAGGGTGTGAGTGTGACTGTGACTGTGTGTGTGTGTGTGTGTGTGTGTGTGTGTGTGTGTGTGTGTGTGTGTGTGTGTGTGTGTGTGTGTGTGTGTGTGTGTGTGTGTGTGTGTGTGTGTGTGTGTGTGTGTGTGTGTGTGTGTGTGTGTGTGTGTGTGCGTGTGTGTGTGTGTGAGGGGGGGGGGGTTATGTTAGTCACATGGGTGTGCAATTCCTGAATGACTCTGTCCTCAATCACATTTTATTATGAGTGCCATTTCACCCAGTGACAGGAATGACAGAAAATGTAACAGACGTGCCCGTAGTAAAATAATCCATACTTGCAGATCTGTGGGCAGGCCAAAGGAAGTTTACTGTGTGCGTGTGCGTGTGCGTGTGCGTGTGCGTGTGTGTGTGTGTGTGTGTGTGTGTGTGTGTGTGTGTGCTTTCCTCACAGGTGTCATTGGCTCAGTTATACACTATCCTCAGGACATCACAGAACTGTATCAAGAAGGAAAGGGCCATGGTTACCAGGCCTTGTAATTCAAAGACCCGGCTCTTGCATGTCATCCTCATTTATTGTATCCATTTCCTTTTCCATATTGACAATAGGTCAGTGAGTATAACCTCAACAATCTTCTGCAACGTCTAGCGTATTGTACTTTTTGGTCCTCTTCACAAGTTTGTTTCTCGCACTTTAGAATGTTGTACAGTATGTGTCTACTCCTTGCTTTACATTGGTGCATTTGAATATACAGTATATTTATATAATGTGTGTGTGTGTGTGTATGTATGTATGTATGTATGTATGTATGTATGTATGTATGTATGTATGTATGTATGTATGTATGTATGTATGTATGTATGTATGTATGTATGTATGTATGTATGTATGTATGTATGTATGTATGTATGTATGTATGTATGTATGTATGTATGTGTGTATATATATTGTAACATTTCACCACCCGAGCTAAAGATGAACGCCGGCAGGTATCAAGCAACGCCAAGAGAGCTATCTCCCTTGGAGGAGCAAGTTACGGCCGGGTCTTTTGCGGGGTCGCTACACGCGCCCTCGCGCTTCACGCTTCACTCTCGAGTCCCTCATGTCCCTCACGCAAGGCCACGCTCCACCGGTCCTCAACCGCTTCTGACACCAATGTAACGCTTCGCGCACCGAGCTGGAGATATATATATATATTTATACAAGTTCAGTCCCTTCAGGTGTGAATATTCTTGATCTACAAGATTTGTTCCCATTTTTCTTTTTACAGAATTATCCTATATTCATAATTTCCATAATGGTTTGTCCAAAAAAACTGCAGAAACTATGAAATAATAACGTTCGATCCACATTTTTAATTCACACAGATTGCCTTACACACATGAGCTTTTATGTTTTTTAGCTTTTAAATTTGTGTTTTGTTTTTAGAATCTATAGAACACTGGAGTGACAGTTTGGTCTGAATTTCTACTGGTCAATAGTGCAATATTCCCATTTACATTTGGTTAGGATAGGGGTCTTCAACAGGGGGTCCGGGACCCCTAGGGGGTCCTCAGAGTTACTATAGGGAAAGAGAAGACAGAGTGAAAGGTAAAGTTGACCAAGTATTGACGGTTTAAGTGGTTAAATGTCTGAAGATGCACATTGACATGAATCCAGCATACTGATGACAGTGCTGTCAAACAGATGTATGAAGGATCTCAATCTATGACATTTTATACAATATGTAGTGGGGTTCCTGCTTCATCGCTCTCTCAGCTAAGGGGTCCTTGGCCTGAAAAACATTGAAGACCCCTGGGTTAGGATATTAACTTTTTTTTGTTGGATATGCATTTTGTTTCCTGTTGAATATGTATTTGTGTTACTGAAAATTATATTAATAAAGAGATTATTTTATGAAATCTTTTGTGTTTTTATTGACAGGCCTCTAAGTTTATCTGGTAAAAATTATCTTGTTCACCTGTTGTCAAGATCCAAGGTTGATGGGGGTACATCCATACTAAAACTCTCTCCCACAGCAGACGGAGGGTTGTTTTGGATTCCTTCTCAAGTTTTACTCGATGGATCAGAAACTGGACCATTGCTGGCACATCATTCATCCAATACTTTTGTTTCAAATCTTTTTTATTGTGAAGCACAGGGTAGGATTATACATTTCTGTTCATATACATGGATTGCTTCCTTTTCTTTTCAAAAACAAACAGACATATACACAAAACATCCAATACTTTAATACACTTCCAAAAATGTTCATATAACAATGCTCATATCAGCCTATAATGGTTTTAAATTGATTGAATACTTTATTAACAGTTTGCAAATAGTATAGTGGTACGATTACACAATGGTGCTAAAAGGATTACACGAAAAGCCCCTAAGGGCTTGTTTCCATTGTGGTCCTGTGTATTCAATTCATCGAGGTATTAAAGACATACAATAATATGCAAGACATCATCAACACTAGTAGCAATAAAAATATAAATATGTAACGTAAACAGTTGTGGGGTGGGGGTACGGGGGTATTTCAAATAGAAACACAAGTGCAAGCTGGAGATAAACCACTTAAACCCCAGCATCCTTCTTGTGGGAAAGGCTTTCACAGAAAATAGCAGATCGACAAGCTCACAGCGAGTTGCAGCAGTTATTTTCAGCGAAAGCTTTCCCCACAATAACAGAAAACATAAAATACACTCGTAGAGAGCCCTGAGGGACTAGTTAAAGATTTATTTAATTGTCAGGATGTTATTTCCAAGAGGTGTTCCTGTGTTCCTGTCAGACTGCATTATATGGCCTATAGGCGGCGGTACACATTGAGTCTGCCACCTTTCGGGGATGGGAGGCACGATTTTGTCTGGTGTCGTTTGTTCAGGAATTTTGTTTTGCGTTTGTCGACCAGTGTTGCCATGTCTGCTTGTTATAAGCGACTTTGGGCTTCTTTTTCTGAAAAGTTGCTTATAAAAAGTGGTAGTTGCAGGTTGAGGTTTTTGGGTCTTGTTTCTAATGTGTACTTGCTTATTTAGGCAAACCAATGTTCTCATGAAAATGTTTTGTGCCATTTGTGTTGTTAGAATGTTTTTAAAAAAAAACATTTTATTGTTTTTGAAGATAGCAGACCTGTGAGCTTGTAGAAATCATATCTATGGTAGAAATAGCCGATGGTTTAAAGTGCTCATGTGGCCTAGTTGCTTCTTTTGTTTTGGGCTTGTTTCTCTCTCAAAATATGGCAACACTGTTCTCGACCAATCATATCCATCCATACTCAAGCACGTTGGCGTGGCAACGGTTTGAACGGACCAATCAGGAGAGCGCTGTGGGACATTTAAAGCAGGCGTTGTTTCTCTTGGCGAAACATTTGAAAATCCATTCTGATTCTCACTAACAGGAGCTACCCTTCGTCCGGAGGTAAATATACGGTTTATTATGTATTATTATATCATCCGAAAGATAAGTGAACATTTAGTTTTTACAGGAATATCCCCATTGAAATTCATGTTTTGGAAGAAAGTACCGTCTAACGTTAACGTAATGTTAGCAATGTATGTAGCTAACGGGCTTGTTTTGTCTAATGCTAATAACAAGACTTGATAACGACGCCATTATCCCCGGTACCGGCGATCAACAGGTTAAAGTAACGTTAGCTAAATTAAACAGTGGTTGAAGAAGTACGCCAACATTTTTTACTTAAGTAAAGTACCAATCCACGATGTAGAAATACTGTTACAAATAAAAGTCCGGTTTCAAAACTGACTTGAGTGAAAGTACAAAAGTATTTGCATTAAAATATACTTAAGTACTAGTAAAAGTACTAATTTTGCATAATGTTCCCTTTCACAAGTTTCTAAATGTGTAAAAATGCTTTGAAAATAACAGATCTACAAGCTCACAACGTTGTGAGCTTGTAGATCTGCTATTTTCAAGTGGCCTAAGTATGCATAGGGCTGAAGTGGTTAATGCATGTTTTGTAATGATCAAATCTACAAAGTAACTAAAGTTTTCAAATAATTGTAGTGGAGTACAATAGTTGCCTGTGAGATGTAGTGGAGTTAAAGTAATGCATTGGAAACACTCTAGTAAAGTATAAAATCCTCAAAAGTACTTAAGTACAGTACTGGAGTACATGTACTTAGTTACTTTACACCACTGAAATTAAAGTTGTGTTAATCTCGGCTTGTGATCTACATCTTTTGTCCAGTTGCCATGGCTCAGTTTGGATTTGAGAACGACATTCAGAACATCATGAAGCTGGACATGCCGATCACCAACGCACCCATGCCCAGGTGGCAGAGGAAGGCCAGCTCCACCTCAGGCTCAGCTCCACTGAGCAACAGCAGTCTTACACCAGGGAAATCTGGTAATAAGTCGCAGAGCATGTCAAAGACGCCTAGCAAAACACCAAGCAAAACTCCAGGTAACTTGCTCACTGTGTAACTAACTCTGAGAGAGGCTACTGTAACAAATTTGGTCAGTGGTGGAAAGCTTACTCGCATGTTTTACTTAAGTAAAAGTATCAATACTGCAATGTAGAAATACTCTGTTGCAAGTAAATGTCTGGAATTCAAGATTTACTTGGGTAAAAGTACAAAAGTATTGGACTTAAAATGTACTTAAAGTACCAATTACACAAACTGTCCCATTTTACAAGTTTTACAAGTTTTAAATGTATCAAAATCTTTTGAAAATGGCAGATCTACAAGCTCGTGAGGCGTTGTGACCTTGTAGATCGGCTATTTTCAAATGGCCAAAGTTTAAATAGGGCTGAAGTGGTTAATGCGTGTTTTGTAATAAACCAAATCTACAAAGTAACTAAAGCTTTCCAAAAAGTATAAACTATTGGAAATACTTCAGTAAAGTAAAAGTACCTAAAAATTGTACTTAAGTAAATGTACGTAGTTACGTTCCACCACTGGAGAGGGGGTACTGTAACAAATGGAGGCAGGCTCCATTTGGTTACATTTGTGCACACATACAAGTTAAAACTGATTTTACTCACATTTCATAGAAGTGAATTGAACAATGCCTTGTTCCTAGGTAAAAATGTGAAGTGTACACCATCCAAAGTAGGGGGTGACCGCTTCATTCCCACCAGAAACGGCAAGCAGATGGACATGGCGAGCTTCCTACTTACAAAGGAAAATGAGCCTATGGACACAAACGAATCTACAGCTTCGGCAGTAAGTTTGTTTTATGGCATGATTGTGTTTACTGCTCATACATTTTCAAAGACTGTTTGTTAATCAGGTTTTGTGGTCTTTGAAGGAAAACCGGAAAGCTTGGTCTGTCACACTTAATGGCTGTAACATTGAAGAGGCTAAGATCTTGCACTTTGGAGGAAAGCCACTTAACGCTCCAGAAGGTAACGTAGTTACAGGTACTCATATCCTTTTTATATGGATATAGAATCAAGAAGCAGGTTATGATTATACTTTCTCCGTTTCCACAGGTTATCAGAACAACTTAAAAGTCCTCTACAGTCAAGGTTCGACTCCAGGCTCCTCCACAAAGACAAGATACATATCTTCTGTTCCTGACAGAATCTTGGATGCTCCCGATCTCAGGAATGACTTCTGTGAGAAATTTAGCCCTCATGTTCAATTGCATGCATTGTCAAAACACACATGGGCAAAAATGCCCCTGAAATCATGTGTATGAGGGGGGGAAATGACCTTTTTTTTACGTTATGCTAATTTAAGTAAATCTCCCAAGACGTAGCAGGCATTGAGGGGTACATTACTATTAAGATGTACAGACCCTTTGGCGACATTATTTACATTTCCGTATCTGAAATTCTCAGGTTTACACATTGGTTTTATACTCTCGTATACTCATGCAGTGTTTTTTCCTGAATTCTTGTAGATCTCAATCTGCTTGACTGGAGCAGTCAAAACATGCTTGCTGTGGCTCTTCACGACAGTGTCTACCTGTGGAATGCCAGTGCGGGAGATATCACTCAACTGATGAAGACTGAGAATACAGAGGAGTACATCTCATCTGTGTGTTTCACCAAAGAAGGCCACTTCCTAGCTGTTGGCACAAGTGACTGCAAAGTTCACGTGAGTATGCCATACAATACACAAATAGTTTAAACTTGTTCAGGATCACATTACATTAATTTGCTGCTCTCCTTTTGTTCCCTTTTGCACTTTTCTTGCTTAGTTGTGGGATGTAGCAAATGAGAAGCGTTTACGCACCATGACTGGCCATTCAGCCAGAGTTGGAAGCTTGAGTTGGAATGAGCATGTATTGTCCAGGTACAATTTCTGACATTTGAATGTCTAAATCTTGAGTTGTGGTTTCCTTGCAGTTATTTGAACATGGCGCTAATGAAAGCTAATTATTCAACTCTTGAGTGAGCACACAAAATTGCTTGGTTATTTACTCAGTAATTTTCCTTGTAGTGGCTCCAGATCAGGACACATTCACCACAGTGATGTAAGGGTGGCAACACATCAGATCGGTACACTGAGCGGCCATTCCCAGGACGTGTGTGGCCTGAAGTGGTCCCCTGATGGGAGATACCTAGCTAGTGGAGGCAATGACAATATAGTGCATGTGTGGCCTGGCGTGGCGGACGGCTCAAGACCAATCCACTCCTTCAGTGAACATACTGGAGCTGTCAAGGTCAGCAAAAACTTTAAAAACCAGAGGTGTTTAACCTTAGTAGCTCTATATTCCCATGGTAATAGTTTGTTCAGGAACAGGAGTCTCCCCTTCTCTCTAGCTCTTTAGAAAACAAATGCAGGATGAACGAGCAGACAAAATTGGAACACTGATAAATGGGTTCTCTCTCCTGATTGGTGAGTGGTGACCCACCTGAGAATTTTAAAGAGTTGGAGAGACGGGAGACCCCTGTTGGCAAACAAGCCTATATATGACCATCTGAATACAGAGCTCTAATGACGTTTGTTTTAATAAAAAAATGCAGCGCGTTAATTCTTTTGAGGAACCAATGCATTTTTGCTTCATCCTTGGTCCTCAGGGATTCCTTGTAGTCTTTTAAACGGCTTATCAGTTAAAGGAATCCCTTGCAGGCACATGATCATGGAAATTCAGGGTTTTTGTAATGTAAATTTTCTCCCTTAGGCTTTAGCCTGGTGCCCATGGCAGTCAAACATCCTTGCATCTGGAGGTGGTACCAGCGACAGATGCATCCGCGTCTGGAATGTCAATAGTGGCTCCTGCATCAGTTCTCTTGACACTCAATCCCAGGTAATGGCACACTCCTGCTTCTTCAATGCTGCAAGTCTAATGCACTCTTGAAACTGAATTTTAAATAGTTTTATTTGATGGCATATCTAGGACATGGGATGGAGGCATGTCTGCTGACCACGCACAATTAGCGTAGAGTGCTTCAGTTGAACTCCTTTTGCAAGCCAACTTGGAGGCTTTCCAACTGGAGATTTCAAAACAAATTAATAAGTTGGAACTTGACCAGAAAAAACTTAACTGTCTGGTGTCTGCATAAAACTACAAACTGTAACACGGAGCACCTTCGACTAGATGACTAAAGAGACGTGCAGCTCTCGTAATTCCCCATTTCTGTCTGAAACTATTGTAGTTATATTGAGATTGATAGTAACTAAACTATGATGCACACTGTGTGGCTGTTACAGCTGTGGCTTTCCTCTATAGTCTAGCTAAATGATGACTCTGCCTTTCAGATATCTTCCCTGGTGTTTGCACCAAATTACAAAGAGCTTGTGTCTGGCCATGGATATGCTCATAACAATGTCGTCATCTGGAAGTACCCATCATTTTCTAAAGTGGTGGAACTCAATGGTAAGTTATGAACTTCAGTTTATTGTCACATTAGTGGGTGAAATTGTTGTGCACACACCCATGGATTGCAGTTACTGTATAATTAAAGTAACATTGTTGCTGTTTGTGAGCTGGTAGATGAGAAATATGGAGATAAAAGTTCTTCCAATGTATCACGATGATGTGCTGAGCTTGTACATCGGTTTTTGAGAATAAAGTGGTCAGTTATATTAGAGCTAGTTTAATTATCCATTGGACGCATGTTTTTGCCCTTTCCTGAACTGTTTTGAGCATGCAGGGCCCTATTTTTGCCGGTGCCTTACACATTATCCCTAAACTTCTTTGCCATTTTTAAAAACCTTTTCAAAAACTTCAACTAGCCGATCTACATCGACACGTTGTGAGCTTGTAGATTGGCTATTTGAAAATGTTTTTAAAAATAGTAAATGGCAAAGAAGCTTGGGGATAATTGGTAAGGCACCGGCGAAAATGGGGCCCACAATGTTTTCACCCTGCTGAGACTCTGGAATATGTGCAGTATCAAATGGTCAATGGAAACCTACACTGCACTAATTTCCAAATCGGTATTGTCAATGTTGTGTTCTCAGTAGATGTAATTCTCTTGTTTTTAGGCCACGAGGACAGAGTTCTGAACTTGATTCCTAACCCAGACTGCTCCGCTGTTGCTTCTGTCGCCGGAGATGAGACCGTACGCCTCTGGAAGTGCTTTGAGTTGGACCCGGTTAGAAAGAAGGCCAAGGACAGAGTTACCAAATCTACATCTGGTGTCATTAGTCACCACACCATCAGATAATAGTTAAGATGAAGTTGAGGTTTAAAGGGATATTTCACTTTCAAACATGTTTAGGGTAATTTTAACGTCTACTCAGGCTTTTGTGAGCACCCCAGCCCAGACAGTTGGTTGCTTGATTCAGTATTTAGATATTTGATATTCATTTGATCAAACATGCCCCCCTATACAAACCCATTCAAACTCTATTTTAATGATCGATTCATCAAAAACCCGTCCTTGTTTCTGGTGACTATCATTGTCCTTTAATGCGTGAGGGGGCCTTGTTTTTATTTTTTTTCATTTATTTTTGCGAAAGGAGAAATCAAAAACATCATATATTAGGAGGGCAGTATGAGTCACATTTTGGATTAATCTATTGTGGTTAAAATAGAGTGCAGTTAGACTGGGTTTGTATAGGTGTCCTAAAATGAATATCTAAATACTAACTGTCCGGGGTGGTCACAAGTCCGAGTAGACGTTAATGACCCAAACATGTTTGAAAGTGAAATATCCCTTAAGGATTTTATTCAATTGTGTACAGTTTTTAATTACGCTAAAATAAAGTTGTTTTTTTTCCTATACATTTTGCATTCAGAGTTGCTGTTTCTCATGCATAAACTGTAATTATCAGAAGTTCAACTACCCAGTCAGGTTTTTTGCAGTGTTTTACGTGTTTCCAATCAGCCTAATTTGTTAGGAAATTCATGGCTCAAATGTTTAGTGTGGGCATTTAATATAATGTTTGTGATGCACAGCATGCAATATTCAATAAATGGCTCAAGCTATGGCTCAAGCTATGTCTCCAGGTAGTCCTTAAATGGCGTGAAAGTCCTGTATGGTAAACAATTGTGTTTAAGCTACGTTTTTGTGTCCCAACTGTTAAATGCCAATCTGTAATTGCAATGTCTCCTACAATAAAGATTTATATTCAGACATGCAAAAGTGTCACACCTGACCAGAAAGAAAACATGTTACCTTTTTCACACATGCCTGAATTATACTATCTGCTTCAAATAACTTGACATGTCATCAGGGTAGACATTTCTGAATGGAATGAGACCAATTGCAGATTTAGTTCTATTAACACAGTATACCAATTCTGGGGAACCAAGCTTGTAGATTAGCCATTTTCAAAGTGATTTGGTGTGTAGGAAAGGAGCAGACTAGAGCCTGGCAAGTAACTACATTGTATATAGAGATTAAAACAGGGCAGTACACAAGCATGCAAAGGTAGCGTTCAGGTTCTTAAAAAGATGCAGCTCAATACTTGGGGAAGAGCATTCCAAAGTTAGGGTTTAGTACATG
The DNA here is from genome assembly GCF_963280865.1 of Gymnoscopelus braueri. Classification (NCBI taxonomy): domain Eukaryota; kingdom Metazoa; phylum Chordata; class Actinopteri; order Myctophiformes; family Myctophidae; genus Gymnoscopelus; species Gymnoscopelus braueri. The sequence goes on along the minus strand of NC_137611.1, from coordinate 28,960,740 downwards.
CACAACTGCAGTGCTTGATATACTGGCTCTGGATTCTCTGAAAATGACCAGCTCATTACGACTTACATTGTGTATTAATCAACCAAGTCAACATTTATCTAAAACATTTTTATTTCAAGATAAATAAGAACCTTTTAACATTGTGTACAGGTTATTTACAGATGCCAGTCTTTTCAATGTACATTTTATTATGCTCCCAAGGGTCAACACAACTCCTATGTTTAGCTTGTGAATACGACTCGTGCCTCAGTTAACCATTTGAACAACACCGTGTCAATTTGTTAAATAATTTATGCCATTCATATCCAAAAACGAGGCATAAATACGTGTATGAAAAAAATATGCTTTGTACAGTTCAATGAGGCTCTCTCGACAGTCATTTCTTGCTCCTCCTGTGACAGGTTAGAACCTTTTAACATTAATTGTGTACAGGTTATTTACAGATGCCAGTCTTTTCAATGTACATTTTATTATGGTCACAACACCAAACTCCTGTGTTTATCTTGTGAATACGACTCGTGCCTCAGTTAACCATTTGAACAACACCGTGTCAATTTGTTAAATAATTTATGCCATTCATATCCAAAAACGAGGCATAAATACGTGTATGAAAAAAATATGCTTTGTACAGTTCAATGAGGCTCTCTCGACAGTCATTTCTTGCTCCTCCTGTGACAGGTTAGACTTCCTTCACTTTGCCAAGGATGACTATGCCATTAGTGGAGTGGTGTGCTGTGCCATTAGTGGAGTGGTGTGCTGTCCCATTCTCGTGCTGCTTACCATTGGACATCACTTCAACTTGGCGGGGTAAACCATTCTGCTTGGACTTGTCCTCCATGTTGACGGGAAGGCGGTTTCCCTTTATATAGGCCTGTACCCAGAAGTGAGAGAAGAGGAGGAAAAAGAAGGTTCCATATATCCAGATGAGGGCGATCCATCCAGGAACTTGGTAGTCACACTTCTCCATGAAGTAGTACTGGCTGATGTGAAGAGAGACCAGAATAAACTGTGTCTAGGAAGGGAATAGGATAGTGTAGAACAGGAATGGTATGAATAAAACTACATTTGTAATTCAGCTTTGAGCTATGATGGTACAATCAACTATGCTGCTAATTTCTGCAACTTAAAATTGATGCAGAAATAGATAAAAAGGGACATACCAGCTGGATTGCCGTCATGTACTTCTTCCACCACAAGTACTTCTGGAATCGAGGTCCTGCAGCAGACAATCCATAGTATGTGTACATGATTACATGGACCGTTGCATTCACCATGGCGTGGAAGGAGCCCATTCCACTTGCTGGTGACAGAAGGAAAAACACCCATTTATTTAAAAAAAATACCCATTTTCACAGCCTTTACAGATTCTCCCCCTACATGTTTGGCATAGTATTGTAATCGAGTGAGTGAGTAAAATAACTCAAGAAAAGATGGGTGGATCTTTATGAAACATGGTGGGAATGATCAGTACAACGCCCTAACTAGATTATTAACTTTTGGGTGAAAAATAAATAAATTATAAAACAAAATATAAGGTTACAGGTTAAGGTTAACCAGACAATAAAATCAATGTTTACAAATTGCAGACTAGAAGTCATTGGACATTTCTAGTTTATGATCATGTACAAAAAGGATTGCTGCAAATGTTACTGAAGGAAACTGAAGGAAAATATTTTCCATTTCAAGCTGTCGCTACTTTTCACTCTTTTGTCAGTGTGTCATTTCACACAAAGTCAATGCATGAAAATGTGATGCTATCAAACTGCTAAAGCTAAAAAAAAATCTCCAGTTTTCACTATGTTTGTGTTGCATGACATTATACATAATATTGTGTGAAGCTTACCAGGGGTCAAAGTGATACCCCACCACCAGGTCCAGGGCATGAAGGAGTGGTGGAACACATGGAGAAATGTGATTTGGCTTTGTTTCTTTCTCACCACAAAAAATACCTAGAATAAAAAGTTAGAAAGCTCAGGTTACTTTCACTAGTCTATAATCTATATCAATGAAATATTACATCTAAAGTGAAAAGTATGGAAAATGAATGCAATATATGATTTGACACAAACAGAAAACATACTTACTGTGTCAAGGAGCTCGATGTATTTTGAAAAATAAAAAAGATAACACGCTCGAATCATCTGGGTAAGGAATGACAAAGATCAGTCAGGCAACAATAAATGTTATGTTGAACGAACTGTTCAACTTTTTTGTTGAATAGGTCATTTCATTAGTTTTAAATGAAAGCTTGCATTTTCACAAAACTTCAGATTGACAAAAACAACACAGTTTTGCCTTTTGGGCCACAATGGGCACAGTGAAGGGAATAATCCTGAGATTCTTTATCAAGTCTCCCAACTATGGGGAGGTTGATGGTAAAGGAAATGTTAGCTTACCCTTAGAGCATCTGGAGTGGTAGAGGTGTCAACAAGGTCACATCTCCAGGTATATGTGGTGCCCCATCCCGATATCAAGAACTGATTAGCAAAACACACACACATATATATGGTCAAATATAATTGTTCAAGGTAATGTTAGGAAGTGATAAAACGTTACAGAAAATGCAAAAAAATTAAATCATGCTCACCTCATACACTATGTAGGCATTCAGTGCAACCATAGCAAAATTATAGACAATCATGGCCGTGTTGAGACGAAAGGGCTTGCGGTTGGCCATAAAGCGAGGCCCAACATACACAGAAAAAAACACATAGGCCAAAAGGATGGTGGTCATCTCTAGGGGGCTCTGCATCAGAGGATAGGTTTTCACCCTGTCATCTGAAGAGTCAGACAAAGGTAACACACATCAATATGTGAGCATACCAGCAGCAAAGGTTACATGAGATATCATGTGATAGTAATGACTAAATATGTATAAATGAATAACACAAGAAGCGCAAGACACTCACCAGTTCTTTTCAGGACATAGTCATGAAATTCTAAAGCACTTGATACAACTTCTCGCAGCATGTTGACTGCCTCCGTTTACGAACTACAGATCCCTGAAATACACGAAAGACAAGCAGTCAGAATCTCAATGTCGCCCTGGGAGAAGAGGCTGAGCTAACTGGGGGGGGGGGGGGGGGTGGTGTACTGTAGACAGGTGAGTACAGTAACAGAGCGACCTGTCCAGCTGCTCGCACACTGACTGAACAAACACAAGACAGCTGTGCAGGCTCATCAAACGGCTCACGCTGCCCCCCATACACCAAATAGTTGGTAATAATAAATAGGGAAACCTGTACAGTACAAGTTGTGATTTACTAAAGACTGATTTACAAAAACATATTCAGTAAGAATAGACCAATAACTTATACAGTACTTTACTAACAGTTAGTCAAATTATAGTACCAAGGCAGTGCCAATTGCCTCATGTAAAAAAAATAGAAAAGAATCGTCAGAGTGGTGCCACTCCAACAATGAGGCACTTTCATTGACTAACAGAGCAAGTTGAGCAGGTGAGGCAGAGGGGCAAGCCTATATGGTTAGCCAACCTACATTAGCCCGGCATGTCAGCTCACAAGAAAGTAGCCGATTCTAAGTTTCATTCTAAATAAAAATGTTATATACACACGGCAAACAAAAACACCCACAAAATGTGAATGTTTCCCTGCCAACCATGATAAGAAAGCTGATACAAAATACACAAGTCTGACCACAATGCAGTATGAGAAACATACCCTAGTGTAAAAAACTTTTACAACAGTACTGTGGATGACACATCTGGTGGCATCACTGAAACACCTAATGTATCTTTTGCTATTGCATTAGCAAGGCACTCACCTGCTGAGTTCAAGTCCAAAGCCCTCTTGTTAATCTGATGGCGATAACAGTTGAAAGACTCACGTAGGCAGCACTAGTGCTCACAGTGTGCCAACACAGTACAGTGAGAATTATGGATATAAATAAATAATTGTAGTCCTTGGGCTGTAGTTTCCGGTTGTTCTCAAATCCTTATTGAAATCCTGATCCAAATGATAACCACCAAGAACCTGGAACACATGAGTATGAGAGATGAACAAGTGTAGGAGGCGAATTATCAGCATGGGACTGGAAGCATTTAAACCCAGGGACACATTACAGACAACGCCTTGCTAGTTTCAGGACCACACCCTATTTCAGCCCTAAGCTCCACCTTCTTATGCACACTTTTGCTCAGCCTGTTTCACTAATGGTCATTGAAAGGGTAGGGAACTAGTATCAGTGAGTAGCCATGCATAGGGCCAGACCATTATTGCATAAATATCTATCTGGTTAATTGTTTTGTTTCTTTTGTCGTCATTGTTTTGTTTGCATTTTGCAAAGTAAAATGCAATCTGGAAAGGTGCAAAAACACAATGTATTATTGTGATTACTGTTGGCATTGCCATTTCATGAGAGGTACTGTAGGTCAAGTCCACCTGAAGTTCAAAACGAATACTTATCTGGCTTCATTAGAAGTGTATGAGGCTTTGCCACACTATCCTCCTTCCCTGCAGGTATCGATCTAAAGGCGATAACGCATAAGTCTGAACAGAATTTGGGCTAAAGGTGAATTCTCGTATAAGGCAACATGAGGCAATTTCGAATGATACCCATCCCTTCCTGTCTCTTAAGGTGCTCACTCTCCGAGATGCATATAGAGGCCAGGCTAAGGGCTGCCCCGGTAACGCCCATGTTGCCTTGCTCTCCTGTGGCTCTGGTTCTACCTGTTCCTCAACAGATGAAAGATGGGTGTGTGTGGCCCTGATGGGTCTAGAAACTAACTCACTAACCCATACTTTGGAATGAAAGGCTGGCTGGAACGAGAAGAATTCAGGCACAGGGAGGGAGGGTGGGGTGAGTGGGTGACGGAGACACATGAAAGGACCGGAAACAAGTTAGGTGACACACTGCTTAAGACATTTGTAGCACATAGACTAGAGGATTTTACTTGAGTTAAGCCTAATAAAGTCCTAGAATCCTATGAGTTCTTCAGAGTCTTCTTAGTTCTCTTCCGTACCAATATTATCAATCTGCTGTTCTGGCAGTGTCTTGAGTGGTCCTCTGTATAGTGATGCAATCACCATATTAGGGCATAGACAATACAACCCCCAGGCACTGGCTGCATCTCCGCTCATACTGTAGCAATGTCGTCATCCCCTTTCATATATTCCCTTTAAAGAAATTCCCAGACATGAGGAGATTCTAAAAAAAAATTGTTAACATTGACCAACACATACATTCTCGTTCCTATTTTTTAGTTGAGAGGGGATTAGAGGCAGATTGTTAAGATATATCAAAGACAAATTTGCGTAAATGCAGCTGTCAAAGGAGTAGCTTGTCACTGATCTATAGTTAGCCTTGCACATTTAAGATGATTTAATGTCCTTGAAGCTAGGTGGCCTCAGGCATCCAGTGACTACAAGAACGTCAGGTGTGATTCTCAATTGCAGTGTCTTCAGGCAACCAAAATTATTGTATAAATTAATCTCATTAGCATGTATAGGGGTTTTGGTTATTGAATCCCCAAGTGAGCCAACACTTACAATACAGTAAGTGGTTTCTGCAAGGGCAGAGTGACACAATTGTCACCCTAACCCTATACACAATGTGGGTGTCATGTACGGTGTGTCCCATGAAGACTCCACAGTAAAACCAAGCTGTTTCAAAGCAATAACTATGACTGCTGCTGCGGTCATGACATTCCAATGCCATGAAGGAAAAAGTAGTGGACATTGTTTGTCCATTCAGTGCTGTCCAGAGCGTCACTTGTTTGTCACAGATGACATATTATGCTACAAGACGACGGCTGTTTTGGTGGATCTTGTGACCGTATTCATGTTTGGTTAGCTCTCAGTTTTGCCCAAATGGCAGAATTCACGGCACAGAGACAAAGAGCCTTACATTCATACGGTGCTCGGAGACTAGCACAGCTCATTGCTCAACAGCGCTGTGAGAGAATAGAGAGGATCCACGAGACTTGCCATTTGCCCTCAATCAGGTAATTATGAAGTGAAACATGGTAGAGGTCTCTGGAGGAAGTAACTGAAAGGAATTTGCAATGAATGAGGTTAAATAAAGCAGCGGTTCTCAACCTTTTCAGGCCGTGACCCCCCAAAAGAATCATATTCGAACTGAGGACCCCCACCCTGACAAGCACTTGGAATTGTAGGAATTGAGGCATTCAATTTAGTTTGACTCGGTTCCACAGATAAATATTGTGACAATAGCAGATGTACAAGCTTGCAACAAGAGGCGTTGTGAGCTTGTAGATCGGCTATTCCATAACTGCCATCTGGGGACCCCCCAAAATCAGACCCACAGGTTGAGAACCACTGAAATAAAAGATGTGCATATTTACGTCTTTCACCCTGTGATCATTCTGCAATATTGTTCAGGTTGCCTAACAGTCATTTGATTTTCAAGGCTCATACATTCATTGTTTCAGTGAGGGTCACAACATTGTTGGAATCGTTGGTTTATGCCTCAGCACCTGTTACTGTCATCTGTCTGTCAGACACCAGAGCTAATTAAAATGAGCTCAAGCCTATGGGGCTTTATCCCAAGAACTCCATAGGCACTAAATGCACACTATGATTTTGAGGACTAAGCCAAAGTTTGTGAAACTGAATTCATTCATGGGCAAAGTAGGCCTACTTGCATGCAACCACAAATCTTTGACACAATCCATGAACATCAGTGGTGTAGGCCATGTTAAAGCATTCATTTTCATTGCCTTGTTATCTTTATACATGACTGACTACACAAAAGAAAAACAAAGGGGGAAAAAAACTCATTCTAGGCCTAACCTGCCACGGTTGATTCTTTGCTGTCAGGTTTTCGTATTATGTTTTGTCTTCATTCTGTAGGTAGGCCTACACATATCTTTGCAGTATTTTGTGGGTACAATACCGTTTGTATTACAGGCTATATCCATTTCTAAATACAGGGAATGAAACTCTTCCCAGGCCAGGCCACCAAATATAGGCTGTGTTACATGTTGACCCACGTGGGGTTCATCAAACGATGCGTGTGTGGCTCTGACAAACACTCACCTATAAGTTCGAACAGCAGTTTTGCAGAGCACAACAAAATGCTAACTCTTCACTCAACAGCGATCCGGGGCCCCTTTGACACGGACGTGAGTTTGTTTGTGGCTGCAGAATGAACAGTGTGTGGAGTCAGTGGGGACGCTACTCTCTGCTAATTAGCATGGAGTTTGTGAAGGTGCGTCTCTCATGCCACCAGTGGTGGAAAAAATACTCACATTTTTGTACTTTAAGTAAAAGTATCCATACTGCTTGTAGAAATACTCCGTTACGAGTAAAAGTCCGGAATTCAAAATTGACTTGAGTAAAAGTGCAAAAGTATTGGTATCAAAGTACCAAAAGTAGAAAATACTTATGCAGAATGTCCCACTTCACAAGTTTTCAAAAGTATAAAATGTATAAAAAATATTTTGAAAATAGCAGATCTACAAGCTCACATTATTGTGAGCTCGGCTCGTAGATTGGCTATTTTCAAATGGCTGAAATGTAGGGTTGAAGTGGCTATGTATGTTTTGTAATAATAATCAAAATCTACAAAGTAAGTAGTAACTAAAGTTTTCAAATAATTGTAGCAAAAGTACAATATTTTCCTCTGAGATGTAGTGGAGTAGAAGTAAAAGTACTGAAAATGGGAAATACTCCAGTAAAGTAAAAATACCTCAACATTTTACTTAAGTACAGGCTACTTGAGTGCATGTACTTAATTACTTTACACCACTGCACGCGACACCTTCTCTGACCACTAGGTGCTGCTGTTTGCCATGTGGTTTTGATTGATTGATCGAATACTTTATTAACAGTCTGCAAAAAAAGGCATGGTGGCACAGATTTAAAAGAATGCTATAAGGATATCCCAATAAGCCCAGGGCTTGTTTCCATTGAGGTCCTGTGTATTCTGTGTATGGTCATGATTTTTCAAGTCCTCTGCATTCCAAGAGCACAAGACAATAGGCCTATAGGCCTATTATATTAACCTGGCAGAATAACAACTAACTATAGGCCTAGGCTACTAGCTTCAGGTAGCTTCCATTTCATTTTCATTAAAAAAAAACGTATAGCACCTAAATGCATCATTTGCATCTTCATGATTAGCACTAACTTATGTGCTCTACAAACCTGTTATCTGGAATGGCCTCCTCCAGTTTGGTTAGTTAGGCGATTATGTAGATGCTGCATATCCATTTTCATAATCTATGTATGGACAGGGGCATTTTTATTATTTTATCTTATTTTTTATTTATCTTGGTTTGGTTCCGTTACCTGTAGGCCTACTTCTCCTGTGTTTCATGCTATGACACCTTGATTTCCCTACGTGAAGCCGGCTTATCTTATCTTATCTTATCTTATCTTATCTCGCAGGGAATTCTGGTCCCCATGCACATGACTGACCCTATGACCACATGGTCCACATCTCATAACTAAACTAGAAACGGGTGCTCCTAGTTTAGTTTTTATTTAGTTAGGGTACGGTTCACACCACACTTTCATTCTACGTGGATTCTGCCAATGCTTTTCAATGGGAATGGCGTGGTTTGATGGTCCTGTGCATCTTTCTGTGTGTCGCGCACATCTGCGTTCTATACACCTTGTCTATTTGAAGCAGATAAATGCTCGAGGAAGGTGCTGCTTTTTTCCCCCCTCTGTCCAATTGTGTGAGTCGAAGGCAGACCGTCCCAAGACTCAGGAAGCGACCTGGTGCTCGCAATAGAGGGTATGCGCATGCTTAAAGTGAATGGCACATCGAGTGGCAAAGCGAGTGGCAAAGCAACATGCAAAGTGAGTTTAACATTGTTTAATGTTGTTTAATGCAATCAGATATGACTTTTCTGTTTGGATGCATGGGCTGTCAAGGCCAGAAAGTATTTTTTTGACACTCAGTAGGCATTCCTGCATAACTTCCGGGTTTGATGATGATGTCACACGCATACCCTCTATTGAGCAACTGCGGGCTACGGGGAGGGTCCTGAAAGTGAGTGACAGGTGCATCACTGGTTATTGGGACAGAATGTGCTGCAAGCTACTTCGTTTCTTAGAATGTGCCGGCTGCAAACAGTTGGCCGCGCACAACCTGAGTTCATCAGCCGGCAGCCATAGTTTGGTGTGACCGTGCCCTTAAACTCTTTTTAAGTTTTTTCAAAGAATGCCGTGATTTGTAGAATTTGAAAAATCTCTCACTCTTGGTTGTCATTAGGATCACTGCATCACAACACACTTCTCTGTGTGTTGTGTGCAGGCTATGTGAAGATAGGTTAACACCTAATGTTATGCAAAGCAGGTGGGTGCTGATTTGAAAACATTGGAGTGGAGGTTCTTTATTGGCCTACTGGGAGTCCCAGTTTCACGCTTGCCCGATATTAGCTGCTCACAGTGACAGACAGACTCACAGTGGTGAAAACATAATCCGTGCCCTAATAAAAAGTTGATGTGCAGGAAAAAGTGAAGAAAGATCACAGACATTGAATGCTCAAGCATAGAAACGTATCTACACAGACAGATGGCTACAGTGTTCAACCACAGAGGGTATGTCCCCTTTATCTACACATTCCAACACAGGGAAAAAGGCTGTGAGCTGACAGAGCTCAGCATGAATGATTGAAACAGCCTAGCTCCTCAGCCTGACAGCGGCAGGGTTTCTCTCACAACAGGCTGGCGATACTCGTTTTTCGCAGCAGCCTTGCTATAGCGCAGACATGCTGGAAGGTATGCAGCTGAACGTAACATAACAATTCTGGGTTTAGGTGTTACTGTGTACCAGCATGGACTACTCCTGTACAACTCTATGTTAGCACATAGAAACCTGTAGAAACACCATTCATCAGACCAAGAATTAATGTTATTACCTTCAGCTGTCTTTACCCATGAAGATTTCAGCTATGTTTTCCCATGATTGGTCATGGTTCTAAATGTTGATTTTAATAATTTGATAAATACATTTTTGCATCGGAGCTACGAGTGTGTGTGGCTGCTTCTTCATCTTATCTTAAAAGAACCCTGCCCCCAAGTAATTAATTGGACGTAGAGAAGCTTGTGTAATTAAAGCCATTCATATTTAATTTTGGCATTTAGCACCAGGGGAAAATGGAACAGCTTCTCTTCTGGAACAGGAAAATACATCTTTTCACAACATAAGTTCATTTGTTACCCTATTTGCTAGTGTTAATCCCACTTACCCTCCTCGCTCTGTTGCCATGGATATGCTATTCCTATGGCAACTAGAGGCCTTTGCTGATGGCCTCGGGCCCCGACCGCATAGGACTCTCTGAACCTTTCATTCAACATTCCCTTCAAGCTCATAGATGAATCACATTAACAGTACATACTCTCTCTATCTCTTTCTATTTCTCTCCTTCTTCCCTGCTCTATTGAGAGTAGCTGTCATAGCTACCTTAATCTTAGATCACTTACACATTCCATGTGTGTGAGACCACATAGCTGTTTGTGACTCCGCATGTATTCTTCTAACATCACACGGCACGATGCCTGATAAGCTTCTGATGGTATCAAAATGTAATTTGATAGGTACTTTGAATTAGACGCGCTTTCCTGGCTACTTGATAGCCTACAGTTTGCCAGTGTGTTTGGCATGTTGCCTCGACAGTCGGAAGGAGGGGGTCAGCTGTGATCAGATTTATTGCGTAGCCTACATGTCTGCCACTGACATAAGAGTGAATGCCACAAGCTTTTTAATTTTTGGCAGCATTGGAAACCGGAGCTCCATCTTTAAAGATGCATGAGAAGTCTTGAGCAGCGAAGAACGGAGACGGACGCATTGACAGAGAAAGTGTTCCTTTATCAGTGAGAGTGGCAGAAGGGAGGGGCCACACTCCATGCAGGTGACACTGGAGCTGGAGGTGTGTTGAGGGCCCCATGTCCAAGTAGCGTGCCTGTCTACGGGTGTGTCAGGGTCAGTCCTTGCGTGCGTGTGTCCGGAAGCTGGGCAGCACGGGGCGGGTGGGGGTCCTCCGCCTGCTGAATGAACGCAGTCAGTATCGGGGAGTACCATGGCTTGCGGGTGGGCGCCGCCGTGCTCATCATTGTGGCGGGCTGCATCATCATCGGGGTGTCCAGGGAGTGTGAGGCTGATGCTGTCGGGGGCATCTTCCTGGGAGCAGGGGGCCTGGGTGAGTGTTTGTGAAATGTACATTTCAGAATCAACCGACGCACTTGCATCATGGTTACTTGCGACAGGTGTATCATTGTTAATTCAGTGCAATGTCCTAATTGCTGATTTCTTTTGCCAGACTTTTATCTCCCAGAACTTTTAATTGCATTTCTTAATGGTATTTACTTTTGGCCTGTAGTAGTGACCTGAATAATATTATATATACACATAAAAGCGTGATAAGCGTAATAAAACACACATTTCCAATCTGGTCCTGATGGTGCAATTACTTTTGGCCTGTAGTAGTGACCTGAATAATATTATATATAGATTTAAAAGCGTGATAAGCGTAATAAAACACTTATTTCCAATGTGGTCCTGATGTGTGGGTTGAGCAAGGCATGCACTTTCACGCACCTTCACAAACTCACAAACTTATGAAAATACAATTGAAAGATCAGTGGCCAATGCTATTTTCCATCAACCTTCCATTGAAAAACACACCTCAGTGACCATGCGATCATTTGATACAACATGGTAACTGAAGTCGCCTGATAGCGTATAGGGAGCAGTGTATTCGTCTGGTCTGCCAAGGCAAGGAGTTCTTTGTCAGAGACTAAGTGCATATGGTTTTTGATCTAAGATATAAAATGTTATTATGTGTGGTAGATGTAGTATCTCATCTCTCTATTACAAATGATCTGCTCAACTAAATTAGTATGTTTGCTGTCAGCATGAAGATGAGCGCAGGCATTCTGCAAATTAAAAGAAAGCACATACTGTACTATCTCTTTTGCCTGAGTATAATTAAAAGTAATCCAACCCATCATGTATTTCTTGGGGTTTATGTGCCAGAAAGTCTGCTCCAGAATGTGGACTGAGTGCTCTTGCTTATGTATCTCAACTCTTTCTGCAGTTTGAGCTGTTATGGCTCAGACCACCCCAGGACTGACCAGGATTTTAATGCCAACCCTGAATGATAATTGAGATATTTTGTCAAGATTGAGTCTATCCATGCATGTTTTTTATTTGCCATGTCTCGAGGTACAGTATATGAATTCTCATGACAAAAAGAAATGGATTCCATTCCACTATGGCACAGGAGTAAATACGCCTTTTTAGAGGCACAACACTGATCTCATGTAGCCTATGGGAAGCCCTTTTCCTCTGCTCTGTCTTCAATGGGACTCCGGGGAAATTTGATGCCAGTTTAAGGAAACTAATCTTGCATCTTCCTAGCACACTGCTGTTTCCTCGACTTTTATTAGAAGGGATATTTCAAACATGTTTGGGGTCATTTTAATCTACTCTGGCTTCTGTGTTTCACCCCAGACAGTTTTTAAGTTGCTTGTTTCAGTATTTACATATTTGATCTGGTTCTGGTGACTGATATTGTTCTTCTAATGCGTGAGGGGCCGTGTTTTCTTTCATGTAGGGGGGGTGTCTTATAAAATGAATATAAAATATTTAAATACTGAAACAAGGAACTTAAAAACTGTCTGGGGTAGACACAAAATCCTGTTTAGACGTTAAAATGACCCCAAACATGTTTGAAAGTGAAATATCCCTTTAATTATTTGGTTTGGGAGTCACTGGTGGAATGTCAGTCTTTTCTGCTATCTGTTATGAGGCAAATCTAGTAATAGTAGTAATTCTTATTTTGGTCTTGAACAATTTACCCAAGTTAAAAAGTTGATCATCAACTTATAAAAGATATTGAAAACTATTCAACATACCCTGCAATCGATCAAACTGACCCATTATTAGAATTAAAGTGGTCTGAGAAAGTAAGTCTCCTATTGGTTTATGAAAGAGAGTAAACTTTTCTAAACAGGTTCTTATGGTGTTAATTTGTCATCTATAAAATCAACTTTTTTGTGTCTTGCACAGGCCTGCTCATATCTGTATATCCCTTCATAAAAGCCTGGCTTAACCTCAACAATATGATGCCAATGTTTGTTAATTAAATGCCCTTCTTCACTATTTGCCAATTACATTTTTGTCAACATTATAGCTTACATTTAGCCGAGACAAATGTGGGAAAATAATGTAATGTTTATCCATGACATAAAGAAAATCGATCTCTTCTATCCATGTCAAAAGCCATCATAAAAGTTCTGGGAGATAAGTCTGGCAAAAGAAATCAGCAATTAGGACATTGCACTGAATTAACAATGATACACCTGTCGCAAGTAACCATGATGAAAGTGCATCGGTTGATTCTGAAATGTACATTTCACAAACACTCACCCAGGCCCCCTGTTCCCAGGAAGATGCCCCCGACAGCATCAGCATCACACTCCCTGGAAAGAGAGTAAACTTTTATAAACAGGTTCTTATGGTGTTAGTTTGTCATCTATAAAATCAACTTTTTTTGTGTCTTGCAGGCCTGCTCATATCTGTATATCCCTTCATAAAAGCCTGGCTTAACCTCAACAATATGATGCCAATGTTTGGTAATTAAATGCCCTTCTTCACTATTTGCCAATTACATTTTTGTCAACATTATAAGCCATCATGAGACTCAATAGTTTTCCATCACAGGGAACAGAGTGCGGCCTCACTCTCAGCCTACTGTCCCTGCTCCTGAACTACCAGCAGATGTACTGAGACGGGAAGGTGAGTTTAAAACATGATCGTATAACCTCACTGATCTCCGGACGTAACTGATTTTCAAAAATGCATCTTCGTTATTTTCGGAATGCGTCGTCGTGGTCGTATGAAAAGGTATCTATAAATTAGGCTTAGGATAAGATCAGATAAACCATCATTGATCTCTTGGGGAAATGCAGGTGTTATAACAGCAACAGCAGTGGTGAAACAAAGGATAGGTGCAGGTAAGAGTAAGAGCCAAACCTAGATAGATAAGAACTACAAATGGTGGAGATAATTCTTCTGTGTGCATCTCAGGTGTTACTGGGACACATCATTTAAAATGAACACGGATAGACAAGGTGTAATGTTGACTTACAAAGGTACTGGGGGCTGAGGGACGTCATGTTTTTTCTTAAGTTGGAAAAGATTACATTTTCTGTTAAGGGCACCCCTGCTAAATTTCTCCATAAATGGAACCTTTTTATTAATTACTTCAGTTCCTTACAAACTACCTCCTGACTGAATCCCCCCCATGGAAACAGGTATGCCCCCTGCTGTGGTCAATTCTCTGTTTGCCGAGCCACAAGTCTAAACAAAGACTAATTTGCTCCGTAATAATAGGGCATAGCCATCCAGGGTCCTGGTGAATCATGACCATAAAACGTTTGATTCTGTGAAAAAACATTTTTGAAAACGGCAAAACAAAGGGTATTTATTAAATATAGGATATCATATAATTGAATATAAAATAAATAAAAATCACAGAAAAAAAAGTTTTATGGTCATGATTCACCAGGACCCTGGATGGCTTGATTCTAGGCTTAAATGAATTGATATAAATATTTTTGGAAATGTCAATGGTAAAAATGCATTGAGTATTTTGAAGTGGAACCAGAAAATGGCCGCCACTGCTATGCCCTATAGACTGTTTTGGAGACTGGAGAGACAACTGAGCCTTAGAGGAACAAGCGAGAGGCAAACCTCAGGTTGACCATTCAGGTCCAAATGAACTCCTACAACTTCATATTTCTATCAGTTCACAGAAGTCCATGGACTTTATATTTCATGCAATGTAATATTTTATGAAAAGTTGATCTGTTCTCCTGTTCTCAAAGGAACTCAGAGCCAGCTAAACCTGGAACGTTCCAAGAGTCGAATGGGAACCTTTGCGGAAGGAGGCCCAGGGGCTGAGGCCAACCCTGATGAGGGGTATGACACACAAACACAAGGCACACATACACTATAACATGTTGACACATTGCTACACAGACACATTGCAAACACGCACACGCATGCACACAGACACGCACGCACGCACGCACGCACACACACACACACACACACACACACACACACACACACACACACACACACACACACACACACACGCACACACACACACACACAGTATGAAATGGTTAATTGTGTCAAGGCATTAGAAGTTTCCATTGATGCACTTTAGTGTGCGTGTACACACTACAGTGTGCTCAAGCTGTTATTTCATACCTACAAGGTCATGGTACCCCTTAGAGTCTGTTTCTGTCATGATGCCCCAGAAGGCAAGGTCATGATCCCCCAGAGTCTGTCTCTGTGGCACTCCAAAGTAATGGAATAATTTGTGCTCTTTGGATGTGTGTGCTTTTCTCTCGCAACGTACTACTGTTTCAAGAGGCTCTGCAAGGGTCAGATACTTACTACAGCATCATCTGCAGCGATAGCTCTCAAAGATTGCTTTCTAATGGGATTCAATGGCAAATTTGCCCTCTTCCGTGTTTGACAGCTTGTGTGAATCAGCCATGAAAGGGGCTCATGTTGTCATTCAGCTTGAAAGGAAATAAACGATTTACCACCTGAGGCAGTTTTTAGATGTAGTAAAAGTCTACTGCTCAGATACATATGTTCAAGCACTACTATATTTCTATCAGTCATATTTCCCCTTTTGAGGACTGGACCTTAACTTATCATTTCTGCCTCTGCTCCATTGTGTCTGGCAGATGACGATTGGTTGAGGGTCTCAGAGAAGAAGAGGATAAACTTGTGAGTTCCATGTATTATGGAGATTTTTATAACAACAATAGCTCCAGAAGAACAACCAGAATAGTTCATAGGAGAATAGTATCTGTATTTCTGTTACTTGCCAATCAATTTATAAAAGGAAATGCCACCTCCTAAAAGTTAAAGAGTACAATTTATCAGAGTAACAGCGTGCCACCTGACCCGGACTCATGTAACAGCGCCGCCTCCATCTTGGTTGTGTGTACTGTGGTGGTCATACTTTTCTACTCTGGTAAGTTTCTCGGTTTTGACCACAGCTTTCTTCAAGGGTATTGTATAGATCAGTGGTTCTCAACCTGTGGGTCAGGACCCCGACCCACAGGTTGAGAACAGTAAAATCATGTGGGTACCCCTCTGGGGGTCCCCATATGATTTTTGGGGGCTCCCCAGATGACAGTGAAGTGACAATTTAAGTACTCTTAAGACCTTTTTAATACCTAAAAGAAAGCTAAAAACCAAATCAAAAAGTAATCAACAAGCTATACTATAAAAACTGGTCAAACATTGGCCAAATTGTCAAAGACGCAAGAATTGTGAAAATAGCTGATCTACAAGCCCGCAACGCGAGGCGTTGAGAGCTTGTAGATCTGCCATTTTCACAATATTTATGAAACCGAGTCAATTCTTAATTGAATGCCTCAACTCCTACATTCCAAGTGCTTATCAGGGTGGGGTTCCCCTCTTTAAATATGATTATTTTGGGGGGTCACGGTCTCAAAACTTTGAGAACCACTGGTATAGATCCCATAGCTCACAATGGTGTCTCCCCACATCGGTATGACTGCTCTGATGAGTACACACATCCAACATGGTGGGGCGGCACATTATACGTGATTCATACTTGGTTGTGCGCCATGTCACACACTGAAAATAGCCTTGTTAGCTCACACAACTAAGTATAAATGACCCGTTACACAGGCACACAATGATCTGACCTTTTTTTTTAAATAAATTATAATGAAGCAATCAAGTCATACTGGATTTTGTTACTAGGTAACCCAGATTCTATCTGCGTTACCAGATAGAATCTGGCAACACAGATTTCGTTCATGCCTGACAGGGTCTTTTATCCACCTTGCAGTACATGTCTGCACATATTTGATAGAATTGAAGATAAACCACAAATAATGAGGTTTATTCTTATATCTTATTTGAATATAAGTATTTTTAATTAATTGGCACAAATAAGGGCCAGATAATACAGCATTATCTGATCACAATATATGCACGCATTCATTCATTTACACTCAAACATACAAGCTCTCTCCCTCACACTCCCTCTTATACTTCTCTCACATGCCTAACTCATGTTTTGATCTGTTGCAGGACATCCTCAGACATGCCGGACGTCTTATCTCGGAGGAAACTTTAGCAGTCACCTTCTGAGCAAGACCAGCCATGATGTCATCTGTTAACACTGACCTGACCTGTCCTGACCTCACCTGGCAATTGACCATATTCACACAGCGGCCATTTTGCTCTTACAGAAATGACCAGTGGTGGACAGTAATACAGTACATTAGTACTGTACCTTTTTGGAGTTTTTTGTTGTTGTTGTAAATAATGACTTTCCCTCCGCTGCATTTTAAATAGAAATATTGTACTTTTGCCTCCATAAAACTTCTAGGAAGGGACTCTTGGGACCCCCCCCCCCCTAAAAAAAGCCCTATTTCAAATACAGTGAAAATAGCTGATCTACAAGCTCACAACGCGTCACAACACGATACATTTGTAAGCTTGTAGATCTATAATTTCTGAAAAAATCTGAAAAATTCAGATTTTTCTTTTAATTCTGGAAAATTCTGGAAAATTCTGGAAAATTCTGGAAAATTCTGGAAAATTCTGGAAAATTCTGGAAAATTCTGGAAAATTCTGGAAAATTCTGGAAATATGTTTGTAATTTGTACTTTTGAATACTTTGAATTACTTGAGTTTATACTTTGTCCACCATTGGAAACATCATAAGATCAAAATGGTTCCCATGTAATGACAGTAACATTATCAATTTTATTTAAAGGAGATGTAAGTGATATTTTGTAAAAAAATAAATAAATTAAAGTTAAAAAGTTAAAGCTCTATATTCCAATAATAGGGGTCTCTCCAGCTCTCCAGCTCATTAGTAAGGAGAAAATACATTTTCAGGTCGGGACACCAATTTTATCCAATCAGGAGAGAGAACCATAATTTCATCATCAGCTTCAAGTTTAAAGTGTTCCAGTTCCAATTATGTCTGCTCACTTTTTTGTTTAATCACTTCCAATTTCACTTGTTTATCCATTATCATGTATGAGTTCTCTCCTAATTGGATACAATTTATTTTCTGTTTACTAAAGAGCTGGAGAAACAGGGAGACCCTTGTTACTGAACAAACACTATAATGATTGCTGTTGAAATATAGAGCTACTTAGCACTACAGCACTACAGCACTACAGATTTATACGCACGCACGCGCACACACACACACACACACACACACACACACACACACACACACACACACACACACACACACACACACACACACATTAATGTAGTAATTAGTGTTATGCTGCTTTGCTAAGGCCACTCTTTCCATTAGGTTACCATAGTTGTGGTACCTAGAGAGATGATAATGAGATAATTTGGTTACACTTTTTTTGTTTATTTATTACTATACTAATACATACAGGGTCTTGCCGGGCTCCCTGTGGTATTTGTTGAGGTCATCTTATTATCCTATGTATTTATTTATACAATTAAACTTTCAAAGCTGAAATCAACCTATGGCCTCAAACTGTATAATGTGCCAGTGAAGTACTTGTATTCTTCACACCGACTCTTGACACAACCTAAAGCAGAGAATGTACGCTCCCTCTCAAGCAGCTCATATAGTATATCATCACACAATGTACTCAACAACCAATCAAGAAATTATTATGATCATCATGGGATGATTGAGGTCTTAAATAATTCATATCCCCCAGCCTGTGTTGGGAGCATGGATTTCCAATTATTTTTTTGTCTTGCTTGTACGTATTGATGACTAAAATGAATACACGTGTGCACACACGCAATAACATGTAGGGACATTGCGAATTGCACTCTCCCCCCCCCCCCCCCCCCACACACACACACACAGTGAAAAACACAATGCATTGATATTCAGGACAGCACAGACAGAACGGCTCCTGCATGGCAAATAGCGTGGGGAGAATGTACTGCTGATCTCAATGTGATGTAGTGTCAGGCTGAATAATGTGGTATTGCCCTGTCCCTGGTCTCAGAGGCAGGGGTTTGAGTTTGAACTGTTTTGGTCTTCCTTTAGCCTAAGGGCTGCTCTTCAAAGAGCCCTGAATGTTAACCACTTAAGCCCTTTATACGATATATAATAGCAAAATTAGCTTATCTACAAGCTCACAATGTATCACATTGTGATGCATTGTGAGCTTGTAGATCAGCTATGATCGAGACATTTTGAGATATAGAATGACATGCCCAAAACAGAGACGCCAAGTCGAAAGTGCACAAACACATAGCTTACTACAATAATTACAAGATTAAACAAAAACAAAAAGCAGCAGTAGTGAGATAGACACCATGGACATGAATGGGAACAGTTTAATAGTAGCATGAACAATAATGGTACAGTAAATATAACAGCAATAAGTAGTGCAATAAACTGAGATAGTAAAGTGATGATGTTCATTGTCAAGAGACAGTAGTCAATAGTCAACATGCAAGTCTTAAATACAAGCCTTGGGTCAAGCTTTGGTTGTTAGAAGCCTGATGGCTGCTGACACAAGGACTGGCCAAATGTGATTCTCATGGAATATCGTTAAGCTTTCTCATCATCTCCCTTTCAGTCACCACCTCCAGACTGTCCAAAGATTGTTCATTTTATTGGCATCCCCTGCGGTCCCCCCTGCATGCCACAGCACTTAAGAGAACACTGGCTACTACAGACTGGTGGTACACCTGCAGCAGGCTATTGCACAGTTTGAAGGACCTAAAGGTTGAAGCATAATATTGCCATAGTGAATCTTCTTTTTCTTTCTTCTTCTTGCTAATTCCCATCAGGGGTCACAGGGGATCATCTGTTTCTGTCTAAATATTAGCCTATATTTTTATGATGAAACGAAAAGAAAAGAAAAGAAAAGAAAAGAAAAGAAAAGAAAAGAAAAGAAGAAAAAAAGCCTTTATTCTGACTTACACCCATGTATAGTATGTCAGAGTAAAGGTATGAGTCTGTCGACTATCAGACTTTTCATAGCACTGCTAAGTACAAACCCATGGCTCTTTCAAAATAAATTAAGTTGACAACCTCTGTTATTTTGCCAATAGTAACCAGTCCCAGTGCCACTGCCACCACCACCATGATGCATTTGGTGCTACAGCCATGCTTTCGGTTTTCTTTAAATTATGTAAGGTGCACGCCTCACAATTGTAATTCCTAAATGAAGCAAATTACGTACTTATAGAGGGATTGGGAGGATCGTGTTTAGATCTGGCCATGTCATGCCATGTCATTCATAAATCAGAGGTGACAAACCACAAGGGCATGTGTGTGGAATGGATTGACTATCAATGATATATTTTGGAAATAAAATAAGCTACTATTTGCCTGGGCAAAAAAAGATTGGGAGATGAATTGGTGTAAAGGTCCTTGCACACTGGTGCGTCTTTTCGTTGCGTTTTATTTTTTTTCATTGTTTTTTCAATTTTTTTCATTGTTGTAAAAAAAACGCAACGAAAAGACGCACCAGTGTGCAAGGACCTTAACGCAGAGTGCATACGATAAGCAACAAGTAAAGCTGTGTCGTTGTGAGGTTTGCGCCACTAGTTTCAGCACCAGGAGCTGTCCACTCGATGCAATACCCTCACCTCCATTATCCACCTTCTAACGACCCTCCCCCTCAGGTTTCCACACGCGATTTACGAAGGACGGAGCGGGGAGACAGAAGATTCACACAGAAGACTCACACGGACACTGGTGCACAGTTTTGAATGGAAGAAAGGGGCAAGATTCAATCGAAGACTTTTAAATGACTGCAAGAAAAATACTTGAATCAAAGGCTACAGTAGTTTCACCTTTGTCGTGGTGCATGCTGCTTCTGAACTGAACTGTGTCGCGTCTGAACTGTGTCGCGTCGTATTCGCCTACAGTGTTATATATATTCCAGAATTCGAAGCAATGCCATCTCACCTAAAGTGAGTTTTTCCTCGGTTTGTTTCTGTGGTAGGCTGTCAGCATAGCCTATTGGTGTCTTGGCTTGATTGAACGACTGTCATGACTTTGTGCTGTTTGAGATGTAACCCCGCAAACCATGACGAGCATTCCTTGTTTAATAAATCCATGTTGCTGAAACAACCGAATAAAGACCCTCAAGTGCTCGGAACATCAGCATAAAGGGTAAGATTATTTTTTTGTTAATGTTCTGGAGCCTACAACAGATATTACATAATAGGAAAATAATATTTCATTGAGCTCGATTTAAACAAATCCACGATCAAGATTTAGATATTAATTGGCTACATATTGTGTTCTTTGAAAGTATGAAATAAAGAAAACCCTAGATGTTAAATGTCATCTGCATTTGCTTGATTTAGACCTTTTCCCTGTTCATTTGGACTGATTTTGAGAGGGCGTTCGTTTGATGGATGAAAGGGGTCATTTGGCAGTACTAAAAGATCATGTTATTCCTCATGTGGCCTTGAATTAATGAGCCATGTCTCAGTACCATGCCTTATTGCGCAATTCTTATTAGAATAACAGAAAGACAAAAGCCCTTACTGATTCCGATTAGGCTACTTGTAATGTAGGCTAATATCTGAGGCTCCTATCTACTGCTGGCCATACTAATGGTCTAATGTTTTTCATTTTTTGCAGAAATTCACAGAAAATTTGATCAGATAAGCTATTTGGTGTAAGCTTGTAGACAATCACTGAGGGGTGTCTTCGAGGACAATTTATACTCTGTAATAATTTCCTATCTGGTGAATGATAGTGTACAGTGTCTTTTGTAGCCCAAGAGCATTTGAATTTTGAGTAGCCATGTCAAACAACAAAAGGGGCATGTCATTTTTATCAGCAATGATGCATCTTCTTTTTTCAGGTGCAGGTGATTTTTCATTGTGAACACTGGACACAATTTAGTCGAGGGTTGCCATGGGGAACAGTCTTTGCTGAACCATAAAAAGAGAAACAGCTGAAGAGAGAGAGAGAAAGAGAGAGGGAGAGAGAGACAGACATAGCCTTGCGGTGAAGACATGGTCCTCACTGAAAGGAGCTCCAGCACTTCTGTGCCTAAAAAGGAGTCCAAGAAGAAGAAAAGGAAGAAGTATCGCCCTCACAGCCTGCCCTCCCCGGCACTCTGCTGTGCCTGTGGACTGTGCATTATGCTGGCTGGAATCAACATCACCCTGGTGGGGGCATTTGCCTTCAGCACCCTGGTGCCTTCTGCCAATCCTCCCATCATCATTGGGCCTATTCTACTTCTAGTGGCCTTTTCCTTTTTCGGAGCCTGCTGCGTGTGCAGTCGCCTGCCCCCTGCCCAGGGTTTGCGTGGATCTAAGGTGGGTGGCAGGGGCACAGGGATGATTGGGCGCAGTGGGTTTGCTGGAGGAACAGCGTTCGAAATAGAAACCAGTGAACACACATTGCAGGACACAACCGCAGTGCAGCTCAGCCCCACACCCTCCCCTGGCTCGTCCCGGGCATCCAGCCCTGAGCGAGATGGTCATGACACTGCCCCACCTGGGCCCTGCCAGCCTTTTGCCACAGAGTCCAATGGTCCTTCTTCTATTTGTGCCATTGCTTCCTACTCAGCCTCCACAACTACAGGAGGTGCAGTGAAGCTTAACTTGCCACGTGAAGAAGTGGCCACCTAGTGCAGACCAAACTGACATACCACTGTAGGAACCTTCTGCCAGGACTTGCTAGCTATGTTTTATGCTGGTTTATGTGTCCAACAGTTTCCATGAAGTATTATTTTGCTGCTATATATCAACCATTTTATGTTGTTCTTGTCCAGCCAACCAGTGATTAACATGCCATGTTAACTACAGTATGGGCGTTATGAAACATTTTAATGTGCAAATGTAGCCACGCCCTTGTCTCTGGTCCCACTTTGAAGAGGCCGGCCTCTGAAGGTGGTCTGTACAGGAGACAGGTGGTGATTATGTGTTCTGCGGTCTGCTCAGGCTCGCCACACTCGCGTGCTGCGCTGTCTACCAGGTCCCACTTCTTCATAGTTGACTTGAAGCAACCGACCCCAGTATGCAGGCGGTTCAGCAAAGTCCATTGCCGGCGTGGTAGATCTTCTCCTATGATGCCATCTCCCGGGTCACTGGTGTAGCGGTGGATATGTGAGGGCCCGGCTGACTCCCACTCCTGCTTCCAGGATGCCACCAGCCATACGCTTGTAGACAAGTCCTCAGCGACAGAACGGAGCATCTCTTGTGCCGCCTTGTTGTACTGATGGCGGGACTTGAGTCTGTTTGGCGGCGCTGCTGTCATTGTAGTTTCATGCAAGGAAGCTTATTTAAGGAAGGGACACCAACATCGTTTTCTCTATCCAGCAATTTCAGCCGGCAGATTCGTCGCATTGGGTGCCAAACTCACACCAGAAGTTCGGTGAAATAACATTGGAGTCTATGAGAGCTGGCTAGACAGCTTATGAACAAACACTATTTCTGAACGATTGAGACCTTATACTCGGCTCATGAAAATAAAAGATAACACATCACACATTGTTTTCTGCTGTGTTGCTTTTCGACGTGTAAACTGTATAATTTTATAGAGGTATCTAAAGAGCACAAAGTACGTTTCTGAATGTGCCAGGTATCGCGAGACTGTCCACCATTTCCTGTCTGGCAACCAAATCTCGCGATATCTCAGAGACAGAAACGATACCTGCCGCTGTTTAGATGCCTCAATAAAATTATGTACTGTGCACATCGAAAAGCAAGTGATTAGAAAACAACCTGTGATATGTCTTCTTTTATATTCCTGAACCGATTATATGACAAAGGTCGCAATCGTTCAGAAATAGTGTTTGTTCATGAGCTGTCCAGCCGGCTCTTATAGACTCCAATGTTATTTCACCGAACTTCCGATTCGACGAATCTGCCGGCTGGAATTGCTGGATAGAGAAAATGATGTTGTGTCCCGACTCCCTTCCTTAAATAAGCTTCCTTGCATAACACTCCATTCACTGTCATGTATTTCATCGAACTTCCGGTGCTAGGTTTACCCATGAGCGTCATATTGCATCCCCTGCGGCTAGCGCGTCCCTTCCTTAAATAAGAGATTCCTTGGTGATATGTAGGATATACCAGTGCCATGTACAGTATCTGGGCTTTCCTTGCCAGGTTGATGGTAGCAGGGTCAATTCCCACACGGACAGGCAGGTGGGCTTCAGGCAGCCGGTTATAATCTGTAGAGCGTTGTTGATGGCAGCATCAACCTTCTTGACATCAGGTTGGAGCACAGTATTCGGCTGCATTTGTCATGAATGATTCTGTGTATTCTTACATTTGCTTTTTTTAAGTGTTATTGTGTATATAGTATAGGCACCTGGCAGCATAACTACGGATTTTTGGTAGTACAGTATGTCTCTAATTTTGTTTGTACTGTATTTTCAATCATGACACTTGAATTAATATGTTTTAATGTCATTTCCCAAGTAATGTTCTGTAATGATGTAGCTTTGTGTTTTTTGGATGCAGTTGATAAGTGGAAAAGTGTTGCTTAGTCAAAATACCTGCAACTATGATATTTGTTTTGGTACAGTATGACTTAACAGAGGCTGGGCATGTGGTACCAACGTGACCATCTGAAATATACAGTACTCACCATTCTCACAAACATTGATTCACTGTTTGCATGGTTTGTATCTTAATGGTCTGATGGTGATGTACTGTTTTTGAGAGACATAAAACACTGTCTTTTAACACTTGCTTTTCAAATTTGATATGGCATGGCAATTCATTTGTTCACCCATATTTTAAAAGATGTTGACTTTGTGTGTTGAAGTACCTATACATACAGTGCAAATTTGTAAAGCATGTGTCACTGCCAGCCAAGATACAGTGTTGTGTGGGGACTTACAATATGTACAGTATTCCCCATCACTGTGATAGTCTCCTCCTAATTGATTGGCCAAGAAAATACACCCTATCCTAATTTCCTATTTTAAATCAATGCTGCATTTGACTGAGATCTCAGGATCAAACTAACGAGGGCTATATGTGCATTATTTGGTTCAGAATTTATTTTCCATATTGTTAGGGATGCTCTAACTGTGATGTTTAAATGCATATCCATTACAAAAAGTTTGAAACATCACTCTACTGATAAATATGTAAATGTTATTATATTCTGTCTCATTTTAATCTCGGTGTCAGTATTGGCTGCATGTAGTCAAATTGCTGAGCTCCTATTTAGAGTGGATTATTGGCCAATTGCATTGAGCATTTGCATTATATTCTCTCTCATTACTTAAGATACTATTGAAACCCCACCACAGTTGTCAAACCCCCACACAATTGTCAAACCACGCTGAAAATGAAAAAGCATTTTACTGAGTTTGTTTTGACAGAGAACAGGTGTGAAAGTTAACATCATGATGTTTCTGGTGATCTGGTAATATTATTGTATATAACACTTCTTAGAGCCTCTGAAACTGGAAGAGATTTAATATTTTTGTGAAATTTGTTTATTTGAAGAGATATTGTGTCATATGTGAATATTTCAAAAAATATGAATAAAAACAACGTTACAGTACAACACAGAGCTGCTTATTATGTATAGACATGGCATGACAGTGTGCTCTTGTTACATGGCATATTATATATCATCATGAAGTGGAGTAAATAAAAATGTGTTGAGTTTTGAGTGTAGTTGAATTCATGCATTAAATATTCAATGAAGTGCTCCGAGCATGATAAACTTCAAAGACATTTTTCATCACAAGAGGGTGATTAGTTTATACAGCGGTTGGTTAAAACATGCTCAGCAAGACATAAAGATTGCATGTTTTCTCACATTAAACAGAGAAGGGGTTAGCTTACAGTATGTTAGCCACAGTTGAGTGTATGCTTATAAGTTGACTCTTACAATGCTGATACTATTGGCTGAAGTGATGCAAGCATGAATGAATGAATGGTTTTATTTTAGTGTCATGCCACCTTGTGGCCCATCCCTAATGGGATTATATGACACCTTTTCCAACATAATAACAATATTCAAAAGAAAAAAGTCTGATACAAACAATGGTTACCAATCATTGCTGATCATATACAATATAAATACCAACAGTATCTATTGAAGGACTAGCAAGTAATAGCATACTGTTGAGTGGCACACCTGTTCTGAACTACAGGCGCTCAGACAGCCCTATATGGCCTTTTGTTACTTTATATCTACTGTCCATGGTGCAGCATGGCCAACGAACAGATCCAAAAGAGGCTCATATTGAACCAACATAGGTGTATCAATGAACATATGTATTCAAAAATAACAGCCTGTTCTCTGAGTTAGGGCATGTAATTTAGGTCCATAACACAGGCATAGAGCATAGACTGTATTCACATGAATTATAGGCTATGATAATAAAACCACTGAACAGTGCATACAGAGGTATATTGTGGCTCTGTTTAGGAACAGAAAACATAACAATTGAGTAATTGTTGGTAGAACATGACCCTGAAAGAAAACAGATGCCAATGGGAAACAAAGCTGGTTAGAAAGGTTGTTGGAAATTATCTATCTATCTATCTATCTATCTATCTATCTATCTATCTATCTATCTATCTATCTATCTATCTATCTATCTATCTATCTATCTATCTATCTACAGTATCTATCTGTCTGTCTGTCTGTCTGTCTGTCTGTCTGTCTGTCTGTCTGTCTGTCTGTCTGTCTGTCTGTCTGTCTGTCTGTCTGTCTGTCTGTCTGTCTGTGTGTGTGTGTGTGTGTGTGTGTGTGTGTGTGTGTGTGTGTGTGTGTGTGTGTGTGTGTGTGTGTGTGTGTGTGTGTGTGTGTGTGTGTGTGTGTGTGTGTGTGTTCTCAATTCTTAAAAATGCAGCGATTGATGAGGATATTCTCATCTTCACGGTAAAGGCACACCTCCAAGTGCTGCCAACCAAACTGAATCTGTCCATCTGGAACCCTAATAAACATGACTCTTACTGCCTACACCATGGACAGTATCAGACCATAGAGTCCATGTCCCATATATTAAATGGTTGTAATGTTTACAAAGGACTGTACATAGCAAGGCATGACAGAATTGTTGACATTATTACCAAAGATGTGTCACCCATGTCTGATTCCTCTGTTGTGTTTTACAAAAACTCCTGTGTGAAACCAGAAATGTTTCAATGCAATGACCCCCATGTATTTGCAAATATAACAGCTAATACACCAGACGTCATTGTGATTGACGAGAACAGCAGAGAGGTTTTGTTATTGGAAGTTGGCTGTACTTTTGATTCAAGTTTAGAGGAAGCTTTCCTTACTAAACAAGTAAAATACCAGCCATTAGTACAAGCCATTATACATCTAGGCTATAAGTGTCAGCTCATTGTTTTTATATTTGGCAGCTTGGGCCATGTCCACAGGCTGGTGGTCAGGGGCTTGAGGATTATGGGGTTGTCCAAGTGTAAGGCAAAGCAGCTTGCAAAATATTGCTCAGTCTCCTCCATTATAGGCAGTCGATATATTTGGAGGAGAAGGTGCTTCCTGTACCCATAATTTTTCTCTGGTGTGTATGACCAATGTTAACTGTGAATAAGTTCATGCGCAGTTGTTGTTTATATTCTGGACTTGTTTGGACTCAAGCACTGCACATGTTGTTTCAAGTGAGTGGGAGATCAGAAGCAACTGAAAAATATTTGTGCCCTTGTAATGTATTTTATAAATGTGGACTCAAATAAAGAAATTGAAATGTGTGTGTGTGTGTGTGTGTGTGTGTGTGTGTGTGTGTGTGTGTGTGTGTGTGTGTGTGTGTGTGTGTGTGTGTGTGTGTGTGCCTGCGTGCGTGCGTGCGTGCGTGCGTGCGTGTGTGTGTGTGTGTGTGTGTGTGTGTGTGTGTGTGTGTGTGTGTGTGTGTGTGTGCGCGCGTGCGCGCGCTCAGTGAAATTGTATTTTAGCCGCTCTACACTGTCATTGCCACTAGATAGAGCTGGAGATCCATAATTGGAAGTTATGCATACCGTAAATGTCGTTTGAGATAGAGCCAGTAGATGTCAGCAGAGTATAACTCTGGGCTATTGGCTATGAGAAAAGGGTGTGTGGGAGAGATGGGGAGAATGGGGAGTCAGGAATAGGCATAGCCTATACGAATATGAATACAAGGTCTTATAATGTATGACCTACATAACCAGGAGTGACTATTAGCTGCAAAGGTCAACATAGAAACTGTAGACAAGCTGTAATATATCAAGCATGTTTTGTAAAATTGTGCCTAATCAGTACTATCACTGATATAGTTCTGACTGGCAGCCACAATTGATTGCTCAAATTTCACCAACAATATCGGTCTTGTTTTGAACACAATGCTAGGCATACTTGTGATGGGGTTCGTTAGGCCAATGTGAAGCTCTATTGATAACGTGAACTCAGCTGATCGCATTTTTATGATAGACGGCCTTCATATTACTTAAATTTCCCACTGTCCAGTGTCGAAGGCTCATAATCAAGGCATGATTGAGAAAATGGAATGGCTTCCAGTAGAGTAGCCTAACTGGTAATCAAGTAGGCATGCAAAATGGTAAAATGCTCTCAGATTATATAATATCATACTATAATTTTCATTATAGCATCACAACAAGAAGATACTGTAGCCTACTGATTGATTGTGATTGGACCATTTCTTTTTTTTAACCATTATGCCTACATTATTTTTCATAAGAGTTTACTAGCTATATGATCTGGCGAATAATGTCCCAAAGCTGAAGACTGCCTCGAGTTGCAAATGCTATGGATAATAAAATAGACCCTTTTCCACAGCAGTCATTTTGATACGTAATAGTAGGGTAAACACAGGTGTATACAGCCTGCAGGTCATTTGCCGGAACAGGTTAGTTACATGTACAGGAAAGGCTCTGCTATCGCCTTCCAAATTGAACTGAACCTTAATTAGTAGCTATCATTGGTAACACCTGTGTTAAGCCTGCTATTTCGTGTCGGTATGGCTGCTAAGAAAAGGCAGGCACCAGCGGAGTCAGGTGTGGAATGTATAAGTCAGACCCAGAAGAATTATTGAGTTGTTTTTGTGATTAAATAAATGTTTCTCAAGAGCTGTTTGAGAATGACCAACTGGTGGTTCATCATGTAGCAAATGATTTACTGTCTAGTCAGAGAGGTGAACGGGGTTGTGGGCTTGAGGAGAAGAGACATTCTATATTTGCATGCTTGCTCTATAAAGGCCAGGGTGACGAGATGTGGCTTACTGCTCCAGTTTAGTTTTACCCCTCAGCCACGGCAACATGCCTACTACAGCACTGTCACGTGTGTAAGAGCCCAAAGAGATAACCCTATCTCTGTGTGTGTGTGTGTGTGTGTGTGTGTGTGTGTGTGTGTGTGTGCTTGCGTGCGTGCGTGCGTGTGTGAGTGTGAGTGTGTGTGTGTGTGTGTGTGTGTGTGTGTGTGTGTGTGTGTGTGTGTGTGTAACTCTCAGAGTTATGGGGGTCCTACCTTGATACCAAAATAATTGACGACCAATTAGTATCATTGGTAACACCTGTGAAGGAAGTAAGGAATGGGCCCAATTACTTTCCAATATGGCTGTTGTGCATATAGCCTAATCAGAAAGGACAACTAATGAGCACATCAACTATTGTTGTGATCACCATTCGCTGACTATCTCTGAAGTCGTGCGATGAACACACGCTCAACTAAAGACAGACGCTGACCTAAGCGTTTAAACTGAAGTTTTCTCTGTAGGGTAGTTTCGATTGTAGCGTAATGCCTTCACAAAAGTCTGAAGTTGGACTAGCTAGTGCTACATCTTTTGTCATAAGTGCCACTGCTTCCCTGGCAATCCCTGCTGTAACAACGCTGTTAGGAACCGCCCGTCTCCTTTCATGTCATGCATCAGTGAGATATTGCGCACACACAGACAAGGCACAGCTACTCGTGCGCACTCACGCACATGCACGCACACACATTGATTGCTTAATACTTTATTAATGTGTTTGTTTACAGTAGGGCAGTGCAGTCAAAAATGATAACAAAAAAGCCCCCCCCCCACACACACACACACACACACACACACACACACACACACACACACACACACACACACACACACACACACACACACACACACACACACACAGCCCACCCATCCATCCAAACTGCACATGCACCCTGCAGTCACACCTGCAATCACAAGCAAGCAGCCACAGTCTGGTCTGAACACAAGCTGTGAGGGGTTTCGTGGTGGGTGGACCCCGTACTGCCCATCCGCTCTAAACCGGAGCATAGCGGTTTCTGATGCATTGCATGTGTGTGCATGTAGAGTGCATGTCTGTCTGTGCGTGAGAACTCAGACGATTTGAATGGTTTGGTGAGATGAGGGGGAAGGAGGGAGTAATCAAGCAGAAAGGATTAGAGGAAGACGAGCCGCAGAGAATAGAGAGAGAGAGAGAGAGCTGAGAGAAAGAGAGAGAGAGAGAGAGCTGAGAGAGAGAGAGAGAGAGAGAGAGAGAGAGAGAGAGAGAGAGAGAGAGAGACAGACAGTGGTTATGTAATCTAACCCAGTTCATTCTGCCTTACTGGGTTAGATGGGAGGACAGAAGAGGGATTTGCAGGAATGGGTGACTTCTATAATGGATATGTCTTTCATTGGGTAGCCCATTTATTCTCAACCCTTTTAATGATGATGATTATGCATTAGGCCACGGACCCCCATTTGATTTTTTTTTTTTAATCTCTGGGACCCCAAACTACACTGTGAAATCCTAAAATGTAATTTAACTTTGTGTACACATTGAACCAAATGGACCAGAGAGGGGTCGATTTCATTTAGCAGGGGACCCCCTGCAACCCCCTCAAAGACCCCTGGGGGTCCCCAGACCTTTCTCATCCCAACCAAGGCGTGGATTCTAATCTGCATTTTCTGTTTCATTTTGTGCCAGTGTCATCAGGAACGACACCCATCAATAACTGAAATGCATTAACAGTTTAGTAAGTTTAAGCACAGGGCATGGAGACAACACATTAGATTTTTACAATGCTTATATGGTCTCCTCAATTGTAATAGTTTAGTGGGCAAAAGGTGATCACAGGTGGTGGTGAACTTTATGAACTGACTGACGTCTCTTGGAACAGTAGCCTATCTAGTGGTCCACGTCGTAAACTATATGGGGCTATAAAAGGCCACAAAACGAATGGGCTGTGAAACACTAACCTATGGTTAGTTAGTTTAATCTTATCATGTTACAAATTCTAGCAATGCTGTTGATCAGAGAGCATACAAAAGGCACTGTTTTGGGATGTTTTCGTTTAACGTATGCCAAGGGTTCCCAAACTTTTCAGGCCCGCGACCCCCCAAAATAATAATATTTGAACTGGGGACCCCCCACCCTGACAAGCACTAGTTTTGACAGATAAATATTGTGAAAATAGCCGAACTACAAGCTCACAACGCCTTGTATCTGCGAGACGTTGTGAGCTTGTAGATCGGCTATTTTCACAATGTTTGCCCCTTTCTTACGTAATATTTGACCATTTGGCCAATTTGGTATTAAAAAGGTCTTAAAAGTAATTAAATTGTATTTTGTGCAGAAATGTGCAGATACCCTGTACACACTTATACTGTATGTTGGTTTGTTTACTGTTGAGTGAGAAAACAATGTTGCACATCAAGCTAATCATCTGGGGACCCCCAAAATAATTTGGGGACCGTTCGGGAACCACTGCCGTATGCTAGGCATGGGTAAACCTTCTTCCATTGGTCTCTATGACAGAAGGGGGGGGGGGGGGGCAACATGGAGAATAAAGCTCCTTACAGATCTGGGGGGAAATGATACAGGGTATTTTGATCAGAACCCCTGAGGGTCTTAATAGTAATGCCACAGTGCTCTGAATACAAATGACCACTGACAATGTCCAACTTGCCACTGAGCCTCTCTTTTCAGCCCCCATCAAATGGCATTTTATTCAAGTGTCCGGGTTGTTGCATAACCTCCCTTTGTGTGTGTTCACAAGTCTACATGTGAGTCCTGGGAGAAGAAAACATAAACAGTGTGTGTGTGTGTGTGTGTGTGTGTGTGTGTGTGTGTGTGTGTGTGTGTGTGTGTGTGCGTGCGCGTGCGCGTGCGCGTGTGTGTGTTTGTTTTTTGGGGGGTTCAGTTCCGGGTGGAAGGGGGGGTCGGGGGGGGCTGCCCTTTCTCTGACATTGCAAAATAATAGTGTCACTATGGAGATTGTGAGTTTAGTTTGCTGGTTGTTGCGTGAACGGCAGTGACGCTGTGGCATGCAGATCAATCCGTTTCCTCTTTGCAAAGGTCAGCCTTCAGTTGTTTCAATGAAATTCAGTTCCCATGCACTTGGACTGGGGTGAATCAAAAGTCTAATTTTGATTCACCCAAGTCCATCATCTGTGTGTTTTTGACACATTGAATGTTCTTTCCAGGCAGCCCGCTTTTAGGACAAACAATCAATACCCACACACCAAAAATAGAAGGGTCTTTGTGCCAATATTTGTGTGTTTGTACAGGGATGCTATGCAATGTGAACCTCTGGCCTTTTGCACAAAGTGGGCCATGCATGGCACGTTGTCAGGGCTGGTGCATGCACAAGTCCTGACAAGTCTTGGGAATACCTTTATCTACAATGATACATAATAAGTGTAAGGACGGAGACAGCCATGTGCTATAATTATTGGGAAGTGGAATCAAATTGGAAAATCAAGTAGAGATTTCCTGGTGTGAAGAAGGCTGGGTAAACAACATGCCATGCTACTTTTTGTCCAGCAGAGGACTCTATGCTTCGAAGAGCCACTGGAAAAACAATGAATGAAAAAAGCCTTTTTGAGGGTTCAAAGCATCTAGAAATAGCTAAGGTTTACACTCAAAGAAACCCTATGTATATTGCAGTCAACCACTACAGCAAGAGAAAGCAAAAAAAGGCTTTGTTTTTGTCTCGTGTTGTTGTTGTACAGATATCGATGTCAATGTTGTTGATATGTCTCTGCAAGTATTTTTATTTTATTTTCACATGCACTTACAGTACAGCTGTGCCAACATTGCAGGCGGTGAAAATATTGCTCTAGTCGACACAGCAGTGTGATAACAATAACAATACAATAAAATTAATACAAAATAATAAAATATAAAATTATATTTACTCCGTAGATTGATTGTGAAGTGGTTATATATATGGTTATATATATGGTTATATATATATATATATATATATATATATATATATATATATATATATATATATATATATATATATATATATATATATATATATATAGAGAGAGAGAGAGAGAGAGAGAGAGAGAGAGAGAGAGAGAGAGAGAGAGAGAGAGAGAGAGAGTTTACTGTCAATGCAGCCACACACACACACACACACACACACACACACACACACACACACACACACACACACACACACACACACACACACACACACACACACACACACACACACACACACACAAAGTATATGAGTGTGTGTGTGTGTGTGTGTGTGTGTGTGTGTGTGTGTGTGTGTGTGTGTGTTTGTGTCTGTGTGTGTGCTTGTGTGTGTGTGTGTGTGTGTGTGTGTGTGTGTGTGTGTGTGTGTGTGTGTGTGTGTGTGTGTGTGTGTGTGTGTGTGTGTGTGTGTGTGTGTGTGTGTGTGTGTGTGTTTGTGTGTGTATAGTTACAAAATACATAATACAAGTCACAAAAGTGGCTTCATTGAGAGTAAACTGAACAGTGCAGTATTCTTCTATAAATTATGCAAACCTGTGTGCATGTGTATCTGTCCCTCACGTATCTTGAAAACCATCTGACATCAAATTCAGTGTGCGTAGCACCGAGGACCTGAGGGAGTGCCGTGCCCGGACAGACAGACAGACAGACAGACAGACAGACAGACAGACAGACAGACAGACAGACAGACAGACAGACAGACAGACAGACAGACAGACAGACAGACAGACAGACAGACAGACAGACAGACAGACAGACAGACAGACAGACAGACAGACAGACAGACAGGTACAACGGGAATTGCTAGTTTCTATATCCTATATTGAAATTGGCTTCTGGCCGGCGGGCGGATGGATCTCTGATGTCACGCTCATGTCACCATCACTCAGCCATAACCATATAAGGACTTCCCAATGCAGCTACGCCCAAATATGGAGTGTGTTGTCTAACCTCAATGTGTCATCATGGCATCAAGGCAAATAAATCAGTCAGCTCCATATATGGGCACAAAAGGGGACATGCCCATATATGGTCATATACTAATGACATCAGGGATCTCCATATATGGAAATAAAATGGACAAGAATTCTCGATGTGAGGGCTGCGTAGCGGCCCGGACCTCTAGTATCTATAAATGCACGGAATCTCACCATCCGTATCCTTCTGTTTGCGTATCCGTCTGCCGACCCCCCCCCCCCCCACACCCCACACACACACATCTTGAGATAAGAGAAACTTGGTGTGTGCATCGAGAACCATCCAACCGATCAACTTCATTGTCTGTGATCATGAGTGAACAGGGAGTACAAGAAGGGGCTGAGAATACATGCTGGGGGGGGGGGGCAGTGTTAGGAGTCAATGTGGAGGTGCTGGTGCAAATCTGCACCACCTGAGGTCTGCCTGTCAGGGAGTCCAGGATCCAGTTGCACAGGGAGGTGTCGAGTCAAGGTCTCTGAGCTTGGCGATGAGCTTGGGGGCAGTGAGGAGGTGATATGGGCTTTGACTAGCCACACAAAGAACTTTGTGGTGACTGGTGTAATTGGTGTAATCTGTTGCAACTGGTGTAATTGCAACAGGGCAGTAGTCATTCAGGCAGTATACAAATAACTATGTACTGTATTGTACAGCCCAAAGTTGCTGTTATGCTGTTGTGGCTTTGTAATGCTAGGTTTTTACAGGTCATATCGGTGGTGAAAGACTCATAGGTAGTTTTGCACTTGCCCGCGTATAACACAATACACCTCTTAAATAGTATAGTATGCTGAGTGATCCAAGCAACCTGAGACTCATGGCGAATGGACCCTTGCTTAAATGTGAGGCCTCATCTACGCATGCCTAAGCTAGACTAGTGTTATGTAACAGGTGTTCACTAGGTCTCCCATAAATAAATAATGGCAGGCTGATCTTTGATGGACTCTAGCATCCAATGTGCCATGACAAAATACCCACTACACAGCAACAGCCTCCCCACAAACCCAGAAAACATTCCTCAAAGTACTTACAATAGTTAAAAGTCCCTTTCCTGCTGGGAGAAAAGCACTGATTGAGTAGATGGCTGGTGGTCAGTTGCCACCTGTGGAAGAACGGAAGCTCTCCATGCGTATCCGACAGGCCGCTTTTTAATGGCAGGCCGGTTTGCCATGGCAGCGGCCTTCAGCACGCATAGCAGTGTGGGGTTGGCCGGTCTGTGTCAGCACTCATTACCGTCCACAACCTCATCGGATCCCCCTTCCAGGAGTCCCTTAGAGAGGAATAAAAGGGGGATGCTTTACACTTTAATGACTTTCCCACAGTGGCTCTCCAAAACAACAGCTCCCGTTAAATTGCTGTGCCTTGGCTGAGGCTGGAGGAGAGTCCCCAGCACTGAACAGACTGAGGGGGAATA
Organism: Gymnoscopelus braueri; assembly: GCF_963280865.1. Classification (NCBI taxonomy): domain Eukaryota; kingdom Metazoa; phylum Chordata; class Actinopteri; order Myctophiformes; family Myctophidae; genus Gymnoscopelus; species Gymnoscopelus braueri. The sequence continues at coordinate 28,925,180 of NC_137611.1, read as the reverse complement.
CAGAGTCCACTGTCTGTCCACTCTGTAGGGCCAGCCAAGAGGGGGGGAATAATCAGCCCTTTATGTGGCATGGGGCCTAGGGACAGCCTCAGCATTGTCCCCCCCCACCTCCTCCCCTCTCGCCCTGGACTGATTGTTCCTCTGCAGGCAACATGTGGTCACGTTGTGACACCCCTTCACCCTGACCCAGGGTTTATGCGTCTATGCAACTACCTTCCCCCATACTCTCAACCTCTTCTGCAAGAAAACAGCATGCGGTGAGGATATGCGGAATGAATAGAGAGTTTAGAAGAAAGAATAAGCAAATAGACCAGGGGACCTACCTCAGAGATCATAACTCAAGCTGCAGGAGACAAATGAGGGCTATGTATAACTCTTTTCTTTGTGCAGATTTATACTACTAGAGGTTTTAGTCCAATTATGGAGATCTCAGTATCTGTCGGTCCCTATATATGGAGATCAATATATGGCCATATATTGGCATGCCCTATTTTGTGCCCATATATTTGTTTGCGCCTGATGTCATGACGACACATTGAGGTTAGACAACACATTCCATATTTGGCCGTATCTGTAACAACAACAACAACAACGACGATGACAACTACAACAATAATAATAATAATGCATTTGATTTGTATTCCACTTGTCATTCACAAGGAATCACAGAGTGCTACATAGTTAAATACAAAATCAAACAAAAATAATAACAAAAGGTAAAAAACAGGGTTAAAAATTGTGTCACGCACAAAAGGATATTGATGACAATAATTACACAAAAGGAACATGCGTTCCCGACTTGCATCGCTCCGAATTGCATTGGATCTCCATATATGGGCATAAAAGGGACACAGACAGACAGACGGGTAAAACGGGTATTGCATAATTGGAGCGGCATGTGTTAACAACTTGCATTGTTCCTGACTTGCATCGTTCCTGAGTAGGCGCCCTAGTAAATTGCAAATATCAACATGCTGTATGTCAGTTTTGTATGTATATGTTTTGATAAGCTTGATCCAATAATGATTCACAGAAAATGTGGTAACAATCTGACCTACGCTTGCCTGCGTATGGTTTACCTTGGCTCGCCCCTTTATTGTACTGTACTGTCAATGGCGTCAGATCCTTGACTGTCCCAAGTGATGAGTCAGCAATATGTTGTCACTCCTTGCATTACATCATCTCTTCTAGACCTATGCAATGGCACGCTGTTCGCAAAACCACGCACCCAATTGTAATACTTACTTTGAGTCTTTTCAGCTTTGAGTAATGCTGTGCTTGAGCTGAACACCATATCTTTCAGATGCTGGCGAACAAGGCCTGACAAAGTGGATTACAGTTAGTAATGGTGTATGTAATAAAACATAATCCCCACTGTACTTGTCAACACTGTAAATCCTCACTGAGCCAGATATGCACAAGCAGACCCCAACCTGTGTGTGTGTGTGTGTGTGTGTGTGTGTGTGTGTGTGTGTGTGTGTGTGTGTGTGTGTGTGTGTGTGTGTGTGTGTGTGTGTGTGTGTGTGTGTGTGTGTGTGTGTGTATGTGTGTGGGTGTATGCGTGTATGCGTGTGTGTGTGTGTGTTTGTGTGTGTGTGTATGCGTGCACGTGCACTGTGCGGGCATGCATTTGGGCATGCACGCGTGCATGTGTGTCTGTGTGTGTGAAAGAGAGAGACTGCGTGTGGCCCTATCATAGGCTTATGGGCATGGCAAGTGGCCTCAGGCCTGTGCGTAAATGTTAAGTATGTTTACTATGTGGGTGTGTCTCCCTACACAATACTCCCTCCCTTTGTTTGGAAACCATGGTGACACGTTACTATTGAGAATACTGACGTAAAAAAACAACCCAACAACAACTGTATGTAATAGATTGCTGGCACCTATCCATTCACTAATCGGAATGGGTATTTAAGATGGCAGACCAGACTCCCCAAGCCAGAGTATCAACTCTTATAGTCTTAAGTCTTCAGCAGCAAAGGTACTGTAAATGCACTACTAACAATATTGACTAGGTAGTTAAAGACCTCCTGTTCTGCTATTGTCTTGCATGGTGTGCTGTTACACCTCACACAAAGAATTCAAGCGTACATGGAACTTCTCCTTCTCTTTTTAAACGGACTACGGTAGTACAATCACTGAGTGGCTAGGATCATCCCATTTGAGGGACCACGCAAGTAGACAAATGAGACACAGGATGGTTGTGCAACATATGGGTATTTATTTACCAAAAATAAAATAAAAAATACATGGGTAAACGAAAGCCAAGGAAAGCGCAATTGAAAACATGAAAGTGAGTTTCCCCAAACAATAGCTTAACAGCACCTTGCTGTGACAGGTCACAGCAGTGCTCTTGATGAAGATTTTACTGGATGTTTCCTGGCAAGTTTCCACTTCATGTTGAACCCACAACAGGCCATGAGCCTCCTTCACTCTATACAATCTGATTACGTTTTATTCAACTCTAGGGAAGCATGAGAAAGAGTGAGAGAAGAAAGAAAGACATTTCCTTGAGAAACTTGAAATCAGATAGTCTATTTGACAGAGATTGTGATAACAAACAGGTTGAAATCCAGACAGACAAACTGACTGTACCTTTGTTATGGTTCAGAGGGCAAAAGTCTAAACTAATTTGGGTGTCTAAAGGCCTCTAATCAATGCGTAGCACATCTGCATTTTAAAACCGCTGATGCGTTCCGCCACCTAGACAAGTCTGCATGTAAAGCCAGCACAAGGAAACAGCTGTTTCCTTAGCTTATTCTGAACCAGGACATGGCCAAAGCTGACTCATGAGAAAGAGTCACGGATAACCCTTGCCATAAAAATATAACATAAGACTATATAAACCCACTACAGCCTGATGATGACAACGGACAGATGTAATCATTTATATGTCTCCTGTGAATGAGAAAGTAATGATGACTATATCTGCTTCGCTTTTAAAGATATCCCTGAAAGCCATGCTGCTCTTTACACCCAACTGAACCAAAGTGGTTTGAGCCGGCCGAGCACGGCACTGTCACTAGTGGAGTTAAAAAAAAGATAATAAAATAATAAAAATAAAAATATATTGTATATTCACTCAGTTGAGTTGAACTCAGTTTTCCCCGGCGTCAGCGTCACTAGCCCTATGATTGACATATGCCCAGCCTTGTGACACAGTGTGATCTTGATGTCAGCATAATCACACTGCCATAAAGAGATGCTCCATTCATACAAGCAGACAATGGATGGCTCCTTCCTTTGAGCGTGTGTTATGAGATATTCCTCGGGTCAGTAAAACAATTCACTGGTTTTTAAACTGCTAGTCATGACACATACTGTAAGTGGGTCACAGCAGGGGGCAGGTGGACCATGGGATGGCCACAATAAACCTTGTGAATGTTATGCTTGACACTGTTTTTAAGTTTTTAGTACAATTTCATGCACTATTTGTGAATTTGTGTATCATTGTTATAATTTGCATTAAGGGTTACATATCTGTAAACTATCTCAAAATATGAGTGATCTTGATCTTGTCTTTTACTATAGTATGTTTGAAGACGGAAATATGGTCTGCATGCACGCCCGCACACACACACACACGCACGCACGCACGCACGCACGCACGCACGCACGCACACACACACACACACACACACACACACACACACACACACACACACACACACACACACACACACACACACACACACACACACACACACACACACACACACACACACACACACACACACACACACACACACACAGGTTGGGGTTTGCTTGTGGATATCTGGCTCAGTAAGGATTTACAGTGTTGACAAGTACAGTGGGGATTATGTTTTATTACATACACCAAATATGAATATTGTATTGATGATGAACAATACATAAATAAATGTTGATAATCAAATTTTGTGGACATCACAGCTCTCTTTTATCTTATTTTCTTTTTTTAAATGGCTTTGCTTCACCAAAAGTTCCTGTGCGCATGTTTGGAAAATAGCACTTGTAAAGTTAAAGAAACAACAAACTAATGACATTACATAATGTCCAAGAAGTAAAGACTACTTGACTTTAAGCGGTGGGTGTGTACAGAGGGATTCACATCTGCTACCAGAGCTTTATCCCCTTGTTCTGCTAGAGCAAACACATGCTTGAGCCGATCAGTGATTGAGGATTTTGTTGCGAGAGTAATAAACATTTCTTTGAGTTTGGTCAACTACGCTGGGTGCTACCGTATGTGCAATGACGTCTTAAATAAAACACTGCAGGACAGAGGGAATTACTGTAAGAAGGCCATCATTCAATTTCTGAAATTCCATACACACGTTATTAATGCTTCAGCAGCGATTCTATAGAAAAAATAAATAACTTAAAAAATATATAATAGGCCTACTACTACTACTAGCAATAATAATATTAATAATGCTAAAAACCTTATACACTGGTCTGCAGGGGTTGACCACATGTAGCCTATCTTTCTATATATCAAACTCAAATGTGAAGAGTTTCTTCCATAAGGAAGGACACTGAACTATTTTAAACAGGGATTTACATGTGCAACTTTCCGGTTTTCACCTTCCAGTCTGTTGCTGGCTGCTGTACTGTACCTGGTCTACTGGTGCAGAGAGCACCATCAATAGGCTTATGGGCATCAGCCCTTAATGAGGATTTGTACACTCCAGTCCCCCTGTCAGGAACAATGACCCAGCTGTGTGAAGTCCTCTTCTCTGCACTAACCACTGAGTAAACTTTTGTATAGTAGAATACAGCGGAAATGACGGCTCTGCAAACAGGTCACTGGAGTGCTAATGAGCCCTCAGCTGTTGTAATGCATGTGTGTTATGACCACAGATGGATTACGTCCGCTACACAGCTCTTATTTAGTGTACGTACTGCACCAGGAACACAGGAGAACTCAGGTGTTCAGGAGAAGTGGATGAGAACTGGGGCTGTTGGAACTGGAGTCTGGACACTACAAAGCGGTGCTCACGTGTTTAGACACATCATAGATATCATCGCTCAACGGCAAATTACTGCTCATTTGATTTAATTCATTTTGCAAACCTTCAGGCTGGGGTGCCTGAACAGGGGAGGTTTGAAGTTTCAAAGAGGCTTTAGCCGCTCTGCTTATAATGAAGCCATTGAGGACTGATGAGGCTTTTGCACACTATGAATAAACAAACCCTCACGCTCTTACATAACAGTTAGCAGGGCTAGCTCCAATTATCATACAGCCATTGACAATAGACTTTGGATAAGCATTTCATTGTGTCAGATTTGGTTTCACGTTGTTACCCGTGATGGATTTGGCAATTTAGTGAGAACCCCTATCTATCTGCCTCTCCACCACAAACTTTGAATGACACATGCACAAGATTTCTCTCTGCTTGGATGTAGCCTCAATTCAACATGCTTCACATAATATAGCCATGGACTACTAGTGGTCCATGGCATAATTACAGGTGGTCCATGGGAAAACGTTCAAAAAGGCAATAAATATACGCTGTAAAATGTATTGAAATATATTTATATAATATTTAGTACAAATGTTTTAAATGAAAAGGTGGGGTGTGGTGGCCCTTTTTCAAGATTGCTTAAAATATGTTAGTGGTCCAGAGCTCAAAAAAGGTTGAGAACCAACCACTGTTCTATGCCTCTTTGATTGATTGATTGATTGATTGATTGATTGATTGATTGATTGATTGATTGATTGATTGATTGATTGATTGATTGATTGATTGATTGATTGATTGATTGATTGATTGAATACTTTATTAGTCAGAAATGTAAACAGCTCGTGGTACAGTCAGACGTTAAGGCTAAAAGGATAACACAAAAAAGTCCTGGGGACTTGTTTCCAATGTGGTCCTACATGTATTCTATTCATCAACATAGCATAAACAAATTACAATAATACATGTCATCAACAAATACAAAACACTATGTGTGCAAAGGAGAAAAGGGAAAAACGGCGGCAGTGAATGACACCTCCTTTCGATGGGAATTTGCATTTACCTTGTGGTCTCCTGATAGATATATATGTTATCAAAACGAAACATACTCCCTTTTCTGTGGAATGTCTTGACCTCCGACTTCCCAGTAACTGACCACATTGATGCGTCATCTTACTGTAGGTCACGAGGTCATTTAGTGCACTGTTTCTCAACAAGTGGTCCATGGACCACTGGTTGTCCATGTCATAATTACAGGAGGTCTATGTATTTATTTATTTTTTATTTTTTTATCCCACGATTTTGTAACCCCTATTTTACACCCAGTGCCAATTGTCTATGTAATCCTGGGCACCCACTCCCTCTACCAACCTAGGGAGGCCAGGGCCAAGCTCATGCCTCCTTCAATGCATGAGAGCCAACTGACCTTCTTATCACCTGACAGGGGAGAGTTTCCCCGGTAGGACGTAGCGCGTGGAAGGAACGCGTTATTCCAACCAGTTCCTTTCCCCTCCATCAGGCGCCCCGGCTGGCCAGGGGTAGGCAGTATTGTGACCAGGATTACTGCATGTTTTTGTGAGGGTACCTACCCTAGGAGACACGGGGAGAATATGCAAACTCCACACAGAAAGGCCCTTTCGTCAACCCCACCTAGGGTATGGGCACAGGAGGTCTATGTATGTCTCTTCTTGGCTATAGTGGTGGACACTATAGCCACTAAAGAAGTAGGCCCCTCCCATAAATGTAATGGGCTAATTATATTGTCACTCCTGAGATCACTTGTATTTCATTTTGAGAGGTTTGATCCCCCCAAAAATCATGTTTTTGCATCAAACGGTTACATTTTGCGCATTTGTGGCGCTCCCTCTGAATCAAAGTGGAAATGCTTTTGGGAATTCGTTGAGTAAACCACTCTTGACATGTGATTCAAATTTGGGATTGACTGGATGTTTTGTTCGTGATTTTTGGCATTATTTGTAAAACAAGCCCCTCCCACCAACTTTGGAAGCCTTTTACGGACGAACGGTATGGACTATCAGTATTCCACTTGGATACGTTTATTGCATGGGTCCAGAGATCACGTGTACCAATTTTTTTTGGACAAAGAGATTTGGACAAAATCTGTAGAAGGTGCAAAAAGTGGAAGGAATCCAGGGGAAAATATTTTTTTATTCTACGGTGATCACTGCCTACCTCCTGTGAATCGTTTTATTTTTATTTTTGTTTTGGTTTAATTTCTTTTAATTTCGTTCTTTTGTTCAAGAGTTATAGGCCGAAACGTAAAGTGGGCTGTTATAGCGCCACCATGATCTCGACTGGTGTAATTCTTTTTTTTAAATAATTTGGCACTGGACTATAAACCTCCCCTCCAAGTGTTGTATCTGTAGCCCTTACGGTTTCCGAGAGAAAAATACTTGAATGGGAGTTTTCGCAATTCCCATTATATGTCAGTGGGGAAAATTTATTCACTAATAAATTAATATAAATTAAACTATACAACCTATGTCTTAAATTACAAGCACACGATCAGCAAAAAGTGTGGGAGGAGTAGCGCGGCAAAATAACGTTTATCTAGAATAATAAGAAAGTCCTATAGAAAGTCCTATAGTCTATAGAAAGTACTATAGTCTGGTTGCCCTGTTAGGGCAACCACACTAATCTGTTTTACCAAGGTGTATGACAACAAGGTGTATGTTTATAATCGGAAAGCCAAGTACGGATTTTGCTGAGTTCAGAACTGAGTCCTCAACTTGCATTTTGTTCTCGCCGGAGACCAGGGGTGTTGAGTCGTCAGCGAATAAGAACAAATTGCAGTAACAGGCTGCTTTCATTTTAACTTTTGTTATCAATACCAATCGCACTCCCTCTGTGGAATTTCTTGACCTCTGACTTCCCAGTAACTGACCACATGACTGACCACATTGATGTGGTCAGTCATGTGGTAAGTCATCTTAGGTCACAAGGTCATTTAGTGCACTGTTTCTCAACAACCACTGGTTGTCCATGGCATGATTACAGAAGGTCTATGTCTCTTCTTGGCTATAGTGGTGGACAGGGACAGTCTCATGTCATTTTCCGGCCCTTGCCCTGTTTTTTATTCTTCAGGTAGGCAGCGTGGAAATACCACTCTCACAGAGATACGTAGTTACAAAAGATAAAATACTTTTGCTCTTACTGTGAGCTTTAGGAATTCTGCCTGATAACTTATTCAGAACGTCACAAGGGACTGTGTTTCATAAATGTGCCTCATGAAAGAGAGATGTCAATGAGCGGATCATCTTCTTGTAGTAGTTTTGGAATTGAAGCACAAGAGTCCTCAACTGACCACTGATAATGATGCTGATGTCTTTCTAACGTGTTTCTAACTGCTGTACTGCCTTTGGCAACTGAATTTCCTCTGCGGGATCAATAAAGGTCTATGGAGTCGGCTGATCATTCTAGGGAAGTCTCTGCCAAGCAGCCCAGGCCTCCGGTCTCCAAGAGGGAGGAGAGAAAGGAGTTAATCTGGGGAGATGTGCCTGTGCCATTTAGTACAGCAGGTTGTCAGAGTCCATTAACAGGGTCTGTTCTGCTTGGGGGGAGTAGACTTCGGTTAGCCCCCCAGCCTCAGTTTGGCGTAGGGAATATGTAGGGTGGGTGATGGCTGATTTAAACTGAGATGAACTAATTAGACTCTGGTTGAGCTGAGTGTGACTACACACCTGTTATGTGTATCGAGCCAATCAATGCACACAGGATAAATCAGCCATCCCCCCGCACACACACTCACAGAGAGCCTCAGTCTGGATTTTCCATGAAGTCCATGAAGGAAAGCCGCACATCCTATATTAAAATTGGCTTAAGGGAGGACGGACGGGCGGACGGACGGACAGACCACGTCGTAACGCTCATGTCACCATGACTCAGCCATAGGAGTTGCAGCTAAGACCAAATATGGAGTGTGTTGTCTAACCTCAATTTGTCCTCATGGCATCAGGCGCAAACAAATCAGTCAGCTCCATATATTGGCACAAAAGGGGGAATGCCCATATGGTCATACTGAGGACAGGGATCAGGGATCATCAGGGATCTCCTTATATGGGAATAAAAGGAAAAGGACTGACAGATACAGAGATCTCCATCTATGGGAATATCACATATCACAAATTGTCATCTGTACCCCACCATTGAGCCTGTCACGCATAGATTATCAAAGACAATACAACTTTGAAGAGTTGGCATTTCATTGCATGCCTGCAATTTACATCTGTCAAGTAATACAAATACTAAATATTCCCTGTTAGGTTATGTCTTATTATGTTGTTCACCCTTGGACTTACAGTACATGTTATGACAAACTGAATAGTGTCAGCATGGCACATGCTGTATTTATTGGTTTGAATACAGCTTGCGGTTACACACAAAGATAAGGAGTAGCCCCTTATCTTTGTGTATAACTATTATGCTTCAATTCTGGATTTCACGAGATAAATACTTTACCAAATACTTTAATGTACTTCTCCCATGAGCTCATGTGTTAGACTGTCTTTGTAATATAAATATAAATTTGCCTCAACACTTGGTTGGCCCCATATATGCGCTTGACCATATAGCGGTCGGATTGGTGGTTCCGGACAACCGGAAATGGGCGTATACTGCTCAAGGTATACTGCTCAAAGACAAATAATATATTATATAAGGTATATAACAATATTATTAATTCATCACAGAATCAGTAATGTAAGTGAGTGGATGTGTGTAAAGTATGGTGTTAGGGGATGGATGCAAACAAACAAATCAAAGTGTGCAAGGGGAGAGCGGGTCAGAGAGGAAAAGGACTAGTTTTAAAGCCCTGAGAGCACTGGGCCCAGGTGCTTCAGATGAGCTGATGGCCTCCGAGCTCCACCTACCAAGTACCTGCAACCTAGCCTGGTAAACCCCCCCCCCCCCCCAACGGAAGTCTCATTTCCGGAGGGAGGGTTTACCAGGCTACCTGCAACCATAACCCACAAGAGTGGACAAGCACTGGTATACTGGAAGACACTATGGCCCCGTTTAGACTGGCAGCCAAATCCAGCCTAAATCTGATGTTTTGCCATATCCAGATTGGAATCTGATTTGTTCTGAACAGAAAAAAGTCACATGGAATCCGATTTTTACAAATCCGACATCAGAGGTGGTTTCAAATCCGATTAAAATCTGATTTCTAAAGATGCGTCTCAGTCTGAAACCTCTAACCTGCTCTAACCACCCAAGTCGCATGTAACTGTCCCAAAAAGTCACTTGCAGCACTACCCAAGCGCCACTGACGTCATTAGAGAGCACGATAATTGATTTTTATACGAATGCGAGGGGTAATTGTAATGAAAACAAAACAATATCTGTATTATTTTATGGAAGAAATGGTGAGATATGTCCATTTGCCACTGTTTTTATGCATGTACTTGTCTTTGTTTGTGTGTCTTCTGTTGTTGCCGCTTGTCTGTTATGTTGCGTTTCTTGAATGTAAGCAAGCAAAGTCATGACGTTATGTCGTTAGCACAGCAACCAAAGCAATGTCAACCCAGGCTCTGGGTTGAAGTTGTTTAAATCAGTCTGAAAACACAGATCCGATCTGATCACTTGCAAATAACAGTGTGAACAGTTGGTCCTATTTGACTGCAGTCTAAACATCAAGTGCCATTCGTATACACTTGTGTAGGCGCCATCCACTGCCTTTTCCTTGCTGTACTGAACAGCCGCCTCTTGAGGTATTAAAAGGCTGCAGAGCTCATCAAAATTCGATTTAAGAATTCACCAGGTTGATAGAATTCTCGGCTGAGGAGAGACTGGAGTTAATTGGGGCTCAAAGGAATCGAAACACCGGCCGGAAAACAGTGACCTTCAACAGTTCACAGAATGGCTGCGTATTGGTGAGGCTGGCAGCCAGCAGCACATGCTGTGTTTTCAAACAACTCCCTCCCCACACTTTCAGGATACAAGCGGGACTCCCTTTTCATTCCACTGTAACACATGGAATCTATACAGCAGATTTTGACCTCACGGCTAATATGCCTATTAATGGGTGTGTTAGATTTGGGTGTGACATTGACAAGGACTGACAGGCAAGTAGTGACAATACTATTGACTATATTGTCTATTGGCATTTGTCATGATCATAATTATAGGCAAATAAATCTAACACAGCCATAATTATTTCATAGCTGCAGCTAACCAGTCTAAAGGTGGCCTTACACTACAAGATAATTGGGTTCTGAAACAACTCTCCCGAGTATCGGGGGGGGGGGGGGGGGAATATCGTCTAGTGTGAGGGTTCAAAAATCCAATCTTAACCCTGCCAAGTTGCTCACAGGACGGTCGGGCCGCCCGACCATTTTCAAACATGCTTGATATTTATCTGGATCGCTACCGTATGATGGAACACCACAGCGGGGGAGAAAGGTGGCCACTGTTGGCCACTGTTCCGAATTAACACATCGAGTGCCATAAACGGTCCGGACCGTTTTTGAGGATCCAAACGAGAAGTGCCGAAAACGGTCCGGACCGTTTTTGACCCAATTCTATTTTTATACGAGTGGCCCACGTGGGGCGCTAAAACGAAACTTTGACATCACCCAAGGAGTTTCTGAGAAGAAGAGGCTGGATGTGGCTCCATGTCAAAAAATCCTTCCGGTCGGCGTTTTCAATGTTATCTCCTTGACTAAAAGCTTAATATCTCCATTTCTTTTTAACGTGGTGGAAACGAGCCGTTTTCGATCGGCGATCACGCTGCAATGGAGGATCACGTTGGAAATATTATTGTTCCAGGCGTTAGTCGGGACCCTCCGCCGTCTCGCACACACGCTTTGTTTACATGCACTTCCGCGTCGGGGCTTCTACAGCACGAAACGTACTGTATAACGCAAGTGGATGGAAGAAATACAGGCACTCAACGTATAATATTTTAATAAACCTCTGGCACCCAATGTGTTAAGCAAGGGACGGGGGCCGCTCTGACGCACGCAAGGCAGCCGACCAACGTGGCTGTTGATATTTTTTCATGTATTATTGCTGTGTTCGGGCAAGCCAGAGAATCTGGATATAATCCTGTAGTGTGTGATGCCCTTAAGATTATCTGATAAAATAATCTTATAAGATTATCCTGTAGTGTGTGATGCTACCAGATTTCAAAATCCTGTAGTGTAAGGCCAGCTTTAGCCTTGCCCTTTAGAACATTTTTGTAGCAAACTCACAAAATGTGCCTAGGGTTTAGTTCCCCTCTAAGAGCACTCAGCTAAAGGTCTTTGTCAGTGTGTGCATGCATGCTGTACTGTAGCCTACTTTGCTTTGTTCGTTGAACAACTTAGTTGAACTTCCCACTGCAGTGTACTGCCCCTGAGGAGAGCAATTGGAGGCTTCTAGCCTGACTCGGTTCGGTCCAGCCGGGTAAAGTTACACGGAACACAGAGCTGCGTGCCAGCTAAATGAATTGGGTCCACTCCGAGGGACAATCCTCTTTTTATCTTGCTGTCCCTCTTGACTGTTCCTTTTCCACAATGCACTGCTCTAGGCAGATACAGTTCCCACGGTACAGTGGGCAACCTGGTGTGGTGTTACTGGTTTGATACATCAACAGAGTGTTTTCACCTGAAAGTCTGTTGTTGTCTGGCATGGAAAGCAAGGGGACTGATTGAACAAAGATTCCAGACCTCCAGAGAACAGAGAATAAGTTATATTCAAGTACAGGAACACCCAACACCTTTTAAAGATGCTACCATCTGCTGACACAGGACGAGCTATGCTTTTCAGGGTAGGAAAACAAAATGTTTGCTGAAACATTGTTGAAACATTCTTAGGGGAACCAACAGAACAAAGGAGACATGAAAATACCACAGAGGAAGTACAGTAGGCTCAGACTAAAAGAAAGAGCCTTCATGTGTCCAGGTCAAGGTTTGTATTTTGACAGGAAATTGAGACAGGCATATGGTACCTATGAAGAAAGCTTTTTGTTCATTTTGCACACATGGACTTTAAATTTGTCTTCTTCTGAGCAAATTTGTTCTGGGCAATTTCAGTGTCCCCCCTGGGATAGAAATATAAATCAATAACACCAGGTTCTGCTGACCAACAAATGCTTTCAATTTGATATGGCAAGCACAGAAAGCACAAAATCAACAAGCATTTCATTTATATCGACATTGTATAAGAAATGAAAAAACTTTTATTTTTAGCAAATAAACTACACCATTTAATGTTGAGCATACTTAAAATTTAATGGCACAAATGATGACCTTTTGGTCTGTCATCATGTATCAGAAAGATTCAATCTGACTGAGCAGCGTTAGAAAGATTCTTGATACCGTATACGTTTCTAAAGATAATGTTTTAGCTGTTTCAGTGATTTTCATAAAACATACAAGTAAACAAGTAATTGCGACAAAGGTCGCATGGCCTTCGCCTTCAGAGCCCTTTGGAATGCCCTGCCCCTAGAGATCAGGCTCACTGAGTCTGTCCCACGGTTTAAATCCCTCCTTAAAACCCACTTCTATAGATTAGCTTTTAATGCCCAGCCCTAGTCGATGACTATAGTCTATCTCCACTGGTCTTGCACCGGTATGAAAGTGGTCTGTTCATGTGCATCTCTGCATTGTTTTCTGCATTGTTTTTAATCTTTAATCTTTCTTTGTTTTGTTTTGTGTGTTTTCTTTTGCTGTTTTCTTTGTAAAGCGCGCTTTGTAATTATACAGTAATACAGTAATTCTTCTTTTTCTGTAATGGTTTTCCATGATTACATTAAATGACCCAGGTACTTCAATAACAGTCTTGAAGATAAATAATAATTAATTGTAATTTTTTTAACATAAAGCAATAAGAGATATATGCACAATTGAGCTGTGTAGTTCATTGCCATAACATTGAGCTTCTTGACCTTGACCGTTGACTATCATATACCATATACCAGATATTGAGTTAAAGATCTAACGTCTCATGGCCTCGTGTTGTGTTGTGATTTGAAGATGGTGCTGTGTATTGAGTCATTACGGACAGTACATGCAGGGTATCACTGTACATGATGCCCTGCAGTTTTGTATTTTTTTTGCTACAGTATTGTAATTGCTTTGTGGCTTAGTTAATCAAGACTGTGGCCATACTTTTCTAAACAATGCTTACATGACTTGTTACATCTTTTCAATAGCCTATTATCATTTCTCTTTTTTATGTTCAGTAATGATATGCTACTGTACGTTAGATTGTGCATAGGGTGTCCAGTTAGTGGTGTACTCGCCCCGAAGTTGTGGCCCTGACCACCAGTATTCTTTCTCTGCTGGCCACTGGAGGGCAATCCATAGCTTCAGTGTCAATTTACTGTCAAGATGCTGAAGTTGTGAACCCCTGAAGAGTTGAACCCTTCCAACATAATGTTATGAGTATGTATTTTGCCACACCCAGAGGGTCGGCCTACATGAGGCTTTGTCCCTATTTCGTCCATATATGGGGATAAATGTCTGTCCATCTTTTGTCCCTCTTTCGTCCATATATGGGGATGTCGGAATTGTTCCTCTGCACACACGTCAAGTGAAGTCCGGCCATTCAGTCCGGCCATTCGTCCATACATGGGCATAGAAGGGACCTCTGAAAAGGGACACAGGCTGACACGTCATGTGAAGTCCGGCTTAGCCGTGACGTAGTGCTCTGATATATAAGTACTTATTCTGGGTCTGGCAGAACCAGGTCTCCTGGTCTTTTTTATAAAGCTGAATGAAACAGTAGTGTTTTGCAAACATAGACATACAACATTGTTCTCTTTTTAAGGAAAATCGGCTGTACTTGGATTAGCAGAACATCATCATCATCATCATCATCATCATCATCATCATCATCATCATCATCATCGTCATCGTCATCGTCATCGTCATCGTCATCGTCATCATCATCAACAACAACAACAACAACAACGACTTTTATGGTTCACTTGACCACCTAAGACATCATCAGACACCTCTGAAGATAAAACAAGCTTACTGTATACGTATGTGAATTTGTTTTGGGGTCTGGGGCCTTCATTATGGTGGCTGAAGAGAAGGATCAATTATCTGGCACAACACCATACTCCTGATTATTCACATTTATTGCATATAGTGTGCAACTTCAGTAGATATAGTAAAACTATAATTGCACTGACCTTTATTAGTTTATGCCACAGTTTTATTATTTTATTCCCTCTATTCCTAATTTCTCTTTATGCACAGTTTTTGCCTTTTTTTAGGCTATAAAGCTCTTTGAATTACCTTTGTGTATGAAATGTGTTACACAAATAAACATCCCTTTCCTGTCTACTGTCATGCCTACTGTGATGAGTTTAACAATGAAATGATGTGGCACCTTTATTGATGATATATTCTCAAATACAGGCTGCTTTATTATTATGTGCATTCATGGTTCTTGACTTTAATTTGAATATAGTAACATGTTGCAGACAAAAAGTAAATAAGTGTACTTAGCCATTGAGATGTATAGCCATTCGGCTGCTATACTTCAATGCCAGAATTAGCCAAGAAACCAAGATTATATAACAAAACTGATTAACTGATAAGATTTCCTCCACTGAAAGCCCATGGAATGTGTGTCCATTTCTCTTTAAGTTGTTGTTTGAGCTGGCTGAAGTCAAACATCTGTAAAAGAGATTAAGTCTGTCTAACCCTTTAATCTGACTTGTTTCACCTTGCTGACGTAGTTTGTCGCTCAGAGACAGCTGCTGTCACATGAGTGATTATATAAATGTAATATGCACTTTTTGTATTTGCATTACAAAGACTGCTTGGCAGAATGTACTTGGTAGCCCTCAAGGTTAATGTTCTACTCTGAGGAGAATGAAGTAGAGTAGTTTTCTTGATAAACTGATGTAAAACTCAGTAAGATAGCGTATTTTTGCTATGAAGAAAACTGCAATTATACACGGTCAAAGCCTGCCTGACTGTTGTTGTGTAAAATAAAGTACAGCAGAGATTGATGATGATTACAATGGAAAAAAAAAAAAAAAAAACAGACAACTGCTGTCCAAATAACATTCACAATGGCAATGACAATCACAGTAGATCACATACAGAACAGTACTACTCACACCGTGAATTCTCCACAACCAGTCCTTATTCTCAGTACATGTGTCACATGTTCATTTGATCAACAACGGCTTTAAGAAATGCTAGATATGCATCTGTCCAATCAAGGTTCTGAGAGGGTTTAAATGTCAAAGGCCTTCTCATCATGCTTCCCAACCATCCCCTGACCACCCTAAAATCCTCTGCCTGCGACTGCAGTGATCCTATTACTCTACACAGGACACCAAGAAGAACATAGTCTTATAGGAACATACGTCATCCCTGTCTGCATCATTCAGTTTTGATTACTGGCCATGGATTAGAGGAGAATTGATTCACAGTGTGAAGACAATCTCACGATAATGACACAGCAATTTTTTTTCTTGGCCTCTTTGCTCCCCTGCCTTGCTGTACATTATTTAGGGCAGGCAGTCGTGTGTATTACTGTAGATTCAAGCACCCTGCACTGAGGAAAAATAAGGATTTGGTGGTATTAGGCCTTTGCACCAGATTACGGCTGTAGAAAACTTGCTGTGGCACCAGTAGATACATGATCTGGTTTTAATCTTACGGGGAGGCGGGTGGAAAGGGTTAGGGTTAGGGCATTTCTTTCTTGTAATCATCTCGGTCAGTTCAGTCGAGTGATTTTTCCATTGTTGACATTGAAATCTATAAATTCTTCAGAGAATATTAAGTCTTTCACTGAAATAGAATGAAAGAACCTTAAGTACACATGTTCAGGCATATAAGCACATACTGCATGCACTGTGTATGGAAGCATGTGCTCTCTCTCTCTCTCGCTCTCGCTCTCACTCTCGCTCTCTCATATAGTTAGTTATATGGTAAAACTGTACCATTGAATGATCATAACCAGCAAATGATTGGGGGACTACTCTTATTTAAACATGGTGTATTATTACATGTGATTATTATGCATAAAATGTGTCAACGTGAATAATGGAACTTTACTTTTTAGACCTTGATTTAACCTGGACACACTACAAAGAAAATAAAATTGTCTAGTTTGTGTTGAACCACAATTTGTCAAGGTAGGAATTACAAAATAATACACACACACACACACACACACACACACACACAGAAACGCACGCACGCACGCACGCACGCACGCACGCACGCACGCACGCACGCACGCACGCACGCACGCACGCACGCATGCACGCACGCACGCGCACACACACACACACACACACACACACACAAAATCATTATGGTAGTTATCTTGATAATACAAGATGACAATATATGAAGCTAATCACTTGGATTTAGATTTAGGCTGTCATGTGGACATTCATACTTTTCAAAATGTGTGTAATCGATGTAACAGTTATATTAGCCCAATTGTGCATGTGCTCTCACGTGGACAAATGGCTGAATGATTGGTGTGTTGTGTAGCGTGTACCATTATGTAAACATGTTTGGAAGAGTACATGGTTTGGGAAGGTTATGTACGGTAAATAGGTAGTCAGACAGGTTTACATAGAGGGTCATTTTGTTTCACAGGTTCATGAATATGTATAGAATACCCATTTATTATATAATATTATGACTGAGGCACACACACACACACACACACACACACACACACACACACACACACACACACACACACACACACACACACACACACACACACACACACACACACACACACACACAGACACACACAGACACGCACACGCTTTGACACTACTACGTTATGATTATTATATAATCTCACTGTAGCTATCACTCATGTGTGGCTAATCTTTGAATGCATTTGGTGCATTGGGTATTGCAAGCGATAACCACTTTCCGCCACATTAACCCTGTGTCATTGTAACTACATTTAGTTAGAAGTCTGTGTACCAGTGGTTCAGCCTACAGGTGAAGTCTTTGGTTACATTTTTACACTCTTCGAGTAAGTTACAGGTCCATTTAAGTCCATATTTGTGTACACTCTCAGGGTTCGATTAAAACCGAAGATTTTTACTGTGTATGTCAAATATTTGTCTTCAACATGATCCCCACTGCCTCCTTTGTTAACCTGAACTATCCTGCTTTATCACCTATAACCCCACTGGGTTATCCAGCGCTATACCCTTAGCACATCAAATGTCCACAGTTATCCTCATGTGACCTCCAATAGTTTGCCTTTCCGAATTGTGACAGACACAGGCACAAGATTGACTTGCTTAATCTAATTATAGAAGCAAATGCCTTCTTTATTATTCAGGGGGGGAAACTACACTACATTAATTGGAATCGGGGAGAAAGAAATGTGTGGCAGTTTGTCTGAATGTTACACCTGGCTATCACACAGAAAATGGTGGTTCTTCAGTGGCTCTTCCACGGTTCCTTGGGATAGTTGAGGTGCTACACAATTAACTTGTTAAGGCCGTGTATGGTTCTTAAGACCAGCTCATTGGTTAGAGTGTCTGCCCTGAGACTGGGAGGTCGGGGTTAAATCCCTGGCCGTGTCATACAAAAGAAAAGACAATTCAAAAAATTATATTCTGCTTGGCACTCAGCAGCACCAATGGTTGGATTGTGTGTGTACAGTAAGTCCCTGCGACATACTAGCATCATGTCCAGGTGGTGTACTAGTACATCAAGCTGCCTCCCTCTAGGAAACAAGAGGTTCTTCAGTTTACTGTAAGTTTAGGCACCTCTAATGGTTCTGGAGAGATGGGATGATTTTCAAACAAAACCTTTTCAGGGCCCTATCTTGCGTGCCGCCTAACCCCTTATGCCTAAACGTTTTTTTTTTACTAATCTAATTTTAAAATAGTTCAAATAGCTGATCTACAAGCTCACAACGTGTCGATGTAGATCGGCTAGTTGAACTATTCTAAAATGTTTTTCAAAATAGTAAAAATATGGCTACTAAGTTTAGGGCAAGATACGGCCTAATAATTGGTACAAAGCCATGTCACCTATCTCAACTCACCCTGTGACCTGGTCAGTGTACTTGTGTAACAGGAACTTAAACATATCTGTCCCTTATTTCCAGAGCAAATGCAATCAAGATTAAATGGTTTATTATTGTAATGTTTATTTTTTTTGTCCCGCTGATACGTACCTTATCATTATTTGCTCCAGTGACATGTTTACTGTTGAAGATACTATAGCATTATCATATTGATGTCCCTCCCTTGTTTTGAGGAGTACTTTGTTGAGGTCACCGATTGCAGTGTGTGGTTCTAAACACAAGCTTGTACCGCAAACCCAGGAGGCACGACCTAAAAACATGTGCGTGTGTGTGTGTGTGTGTGTGTGTGTGTGTGTGTGTGTGTGTGTGTGTGTGTGTGTGTGTGTGTGTGTGTGTGTGTGTGTGTGTGTGTGTGTGTGTGTGTGTGTGTGTGTGTGTGTGTGTGTGTGTGTGTGTGTGTGTGTGTGTGTGTGTGTGTGTGTGTGTGTGAAAGTGTGAAAGTGTGAAAGTGTGTGTGTGAAAGTGTGTGTGTGTGTGTGTGTGTGTGTGTGTGTGTGTGTGTGTGTGTGTGTGTGTGTGTGTGGGGGTGTGTGTGTGTGTGTGTGTGTGTGAACGTGTGTATGTGAGTGAACACATGCATGTGTAAGGGAGGTGATACTGTACACAGGTGGTTATGTCACATGATCACATGAATCCTGGAGGAATAAGCATTCCTTTTGTTATCTAAATGGACAATTGTTCCATTGGTCCAATAGGAACATCACCAAACAGGCTTCTCCTGTCTTACCTGGTGTGGACTAGAAGCATGTTGATGCTTTAACACTGAACGACAATTGAGTTGGTCTTTTACTCTGACCCACCATTGTCTGGGACTTAGGAGGCATTCATTCAAGGTAACCGCAACAATAGACGTTCCCTGCTGGGACGTATTGGTCACATGGAGAATTCAACTATGTCTTGATTTCACGGCTCCAAACAATATGTCCACGAAGCACACAACATAGCTACAGTGCTGCTCTTTAGTAAAGTTGTATACTTTTCAGGTTGTCTTATCGAAATCTCAACATATTGTAGAATTTCACTTACAATTTAGACGTTTAGCAGAGGCTCTTATCCAGAACGATCAGAGTAAACGTCATGAACTCAACAACAGCATAAGTGATAGAGTGCTACAACAAGTATGTGCATGTACACCAGATAAACATCATAATCTGTTAAAATAACATATTATCTACGGTAAATAACAAACATTGCATATGTGAGATGACAATGGCTCAGGAGGCAGAGCCACAGCTTGGGAATCGGAAGGTCCCCGGTTCAATCCCCGGCTTCCCCTGGTTAGTGTGGAAATGTCCTTGAGCAAGACACTTAAAGGGAAAGACCACTCATTTTCAACATTGAACTATGTCTTCAATACACCTTAGAGCTGTTGTGTGGAAATAAGAAAAAAGTCCCCCCCCCCCTCTATGTTGCCTAGAACTGGATAATTGATTGAGGTCATGTGATCAGTGACATACGCAGGGTGTACTTTTGGCTGAGGGGGCGGAGCCAAAAGTACACCCTGCGTATGTCACTGATCACATGACCTCAATCAATTATCCTTTTCTAGACAACACAGAAGGGGGGGGGACTTTTTTCTTATTTCCACACAACAGCTCTAAGGTGTATTAAAGACATAGTTCAATGTTGAAAATGAGTGGTCTTCCCCTTTAACCCCTAACTGCACCCGATGTGCAGGTTGGTGCCTTGTACAGTATGGTTTCCTCCGCTGTTGTTGTATGAATGTAATGGACACTGTAAAATCCAGTTCAGTGGCCTTGCGTTTAGAGTGCCCACCCTGAGATTGGGAGGTCAGGGTTCGATCCTCGGCCGGGTCATACTGATAATGACAGCAACTGCCTCCCTGCTTGGCACTCAGCATCAAGGGTTGGATTGGGGGTAAGTCCCTGCGACATACTAGCGTCATGTCCAGGGGGTTTACTTGTACAAGTAAACCCCTCAAGCTGCCTCACGCTACAGAAACAAATAGGCTCATATGGGCCTCATGGCTCGTCAAGGCTTACTTAATGTACATCGTAAATAGCTTTGGATAAAAGATGCCTTATAAATGCACCATTTACCATTGTATGCTGTTTAGCATACATCTGGATAAGACATCTAGCAACCATCCATGGCGTTTTTCCGGTGCATGAAACTTCATTCGACCCAACTCGGCTCTTCTCGCTTTTGGTACCAGGTACTTATTGTTCCTAAAAGAACGATGGTGATTTGTCTGGAAACTATCTTTATTTCACCTATATAGTCCAACATGAACAGTTTCAGATAACATTTTATGTGAGAATCAGGCCAAGCAGATGCGCAGTATTGAGGTCACTGTCAAAGTTTGTTGACAATATTTTGGCACATCCTTGCGGGGGCTGTATCCACAGAAAGCGTTCTTTTCATTGTTATTATTTCTATGGTTCATCATACAATAAGCACTCAGTCTGCTTTGGAAGTACTCTTGGGAATTCATGTATTAGATATCCAAATTCTCCGCCATAAAAATAAACTCACTTTCTGTGGACACATAGAGGAGTCTGTCATGATGCAGTGACACAATGACACTAATGACAATTCTCGCTGATCACTGATTAGTATGCAGTGTTTTCACGTCATATTTTGGTATTGCCACATCTCTCTCGGGACTTCAAAGGAGGTGATACTAAAAAAGTACCAGGTACCAGGTACTATCCACAACATTGCCTGATAGGAAACCACACCAGAAAAAAGGCAAGTAGAGTCAGGTCAAGTTGAGTTGAGCTGGTACTAAGCAGTGGAAAGGCATTATAAATAGGCAACAACTACTGATATAAAGAAATAAGGCTGGTGCATCGGCAATCCTGACAGAGGGGGGAGGTCACAGTAGCCAGGAATGAGAATCGTCTCTCTTAGTGTTGGCCAGGAAGATATCACATGGGATGGACAGACGTCCTCATTATACAGTATTCACTGACAAACAACATTAAGATCTTTCAAAACAAGGTGCGCTATCCATGTCACAATGTCCCAGCCAAAGCACTCACTTTGTTGGCAACTTATTAGCCAACAATCACTCACAACAGGATGAGTTTCAAGTGTTCACAAAGTGCAATTCTTCAAGTGCCAAAGCGTTGAAATGATATCCTGTTGAGATGAGAAATCGGGCAACTGGATGGCTGTGGGATCTGACTGGTATCTGTCAACTGTTCACTGCTGTCAACTGTTCACTGCTTGCACCTCATGATTCATTAACACCTCAAAGTCACTAAAAGCAAAACTGCAGACCCCTCAGAACAAACTAATAAGACTACTTCTAGGCATTTCCGCCAGGACTCAACCTACTCACAGCTCACTTTTGCCAGTCTAGGGTGGCTCACGTCACGATAGAAGACAGAGTGCAACATCTCTCTATGGGCCTGGTCTTTAACTCCTTGAACACCTTGTTAGTAGAATCCCCTGACACCCACCCCCTTCCCTACTTTCTCTGTAATTATACCTTAGGATTCTAGGTAGCTTTATTCCATGATGTTTTGTAGTATATTTTGTATTGTATTGTATTGTCTGTATTACTGATTAATTGAGTACAAAGGACCACAATGGTTATCCTTTTAGCATAAGCCTTGACTGTACTACCTACTGTTAATAAGCATGCTAATATAGTATTCAATCAATCAATCAATCAATCAATCAATCAAATTCTGACATGAACCATCTGAACATTAGAGAAATGCTGTTTGTGATATAAAAGGCCCTTTCGGCTGTCTCAGGAACGGCTGTAGCCGCATAGTCAAAACTGTGTCACTGTGTCATATAATATATAATGGTGTGGCCAGTCACACACTATACCCTCTGCCTCAATATGCATGTGTTTTTCTCTACCTCTATGCATCATGTTTACATAGTGAACTCATGTGCGCAAGTTTATATGCGCTCTCATCATTATAGAAAAGCATGTATTCCTTGACAAGATATACATTTCTGCTCCACTGGCATATCTTCTTTCAATTATATATTAAACGCGTCGTGCTAATAAAGCCTAAAAATGAAGCATTAACTGAGTCTTGAGTCCATCATCATTGGGAGTGTGCGGTTCCTTCCAAAGAGAAGCAGAGGGAAGGTTTATTTCTTTTCATATGCATCCTCTTGCCAAACCAGCACCTCCACCCGGGATGTGCACGAGAGCTACTTGTTTATATATATATATATATATATATATATATATATATATATATATATATATATATATATATATATATATAAAAGAATTACTTTTAATTTCACATTCTCATACAATGGCGAATGAGAACAAGTACTGGCTTGAACTGGTTTCATGCGAGTTTCACAACCATAAGCACAATTTGGGAGACTTAATCATGCGACAGAGGGCAAACTGTTGACTGATTGCTTTTGATGGATGTGCCATACATCATCATACTGTGCATTGTGTATTTAAAGAATATCAACACATGCATGATGGCAGTGACTATGTTTTGCCTTGAGGGATGGGGGGTGGGGGGTTATTGTGCAGCTCCATATATAAAATGTGATTTCATATTTTTCTCCTTACGTAACATGGGTGAGGTTCTCTCTCTCTGCTCTCCCACTCAATACGAGAACCAACTCGGTCGAGCCTGTACATTCCGGTGGTTGTCATAGCAACAGAGCAGCATCCCTCCCAATCCATTGTCCACTGTCTCCACATCGTTCATGCTTCCCAGGCTGAGGCTATTTGGATTCTGTGTGCTACTTTGCCTCCTAATTGAGCTCCCAAGCAGCGACGGAAAGCAAAAAGGGGTAGCAGATAGTGAATGGATGCTATAGGATGCTTTCCATCCTTGTGATGTGGTAAACAGTGTGCTTATGCAGTCCCCAACTCCTCTTTTTTTGCTGGCTACAATATCTTGAATACTAACACAGTTAAGTAACAGGGAGAGCATAATGACAAGGCAACCCTTGGGCATGGAGGGAATACATTGAGACTTCACCATATGGGTACCATATGTCAATAGTGGAACTGGAAACCTAGATAGTAGTGATGTGCGGGTCGGGTTTTTTCATGACCCGCCCCGCCCCAACCCGCGACGGAACGCGACCCGCCTCAACCCGCCCCGCGAACCCATATATAAATCTATGGCTCAACCCGCCCCGCGACCCGCGGTGGGAATATATATATATATTATATAGCGCTCTTTTAAGTACCCAAAGTCCCTTTAAATGTCTACAGTAGCACAACATTGTCATGGGCTGAATAAACAAGCATGTTGGTCAAAATAGGGTTTTTTTTTTTTTTTTTCGTGGAGAGCGGCTGACCCGCTCACCCTCAGCCCGCATAATTTTCTCTGAAATCCTGACTCGACCTACCCGCGCCGCGGGTTGACCCGCGGGTCCCGCGGGTTACGGGTCGACCCGCTCATCACTACTAGATGAAACCGAATGCCCTGTTAATTTTCCCTTTGGCTAAAGTTTATATCAGTGTATCTATCAGTGTGCATTTCATTGGAGTCATGTTACAAACTATTTTCGCACTCACAAACTTAGCCTTTCACATTATTTACTAAAGTGCACAGCAGGATTCTAAGATGCTTTTAATCCTAAAGCCTTCATCAGTGTAATTTCATTGTATCAACAGTAAAGACAAAAGCTACATTACAAATAGAAAAACAGCGAGGAGCTTCCTTGCAGAACTAAGATGCTTTTGGGAACATGATCCTCTCTTTGTGATCCCATAAGGTAATTGACTGTCTGTGATGTGTTTTAACACCCACCTCTGTTTTAGTGTCAGTGTATGTTGCAGTGATATTATTAGTATTATTATTATTACTATTAGATAATAGTAATAATAATAATAATAATAATAATAATAATATTATTATTATTATTATTGTTGTTGTTGTTGTTGTTGTTGTTGTTGTTGTTGTTTTCTCTACCAGAAAATGTTCTTGTTGGGACGGCCTAACAAAAACAAGCAGCAACAACAAGACGTGAGCTATTAAAGTAAGAAATAATTGTTTTTTTCTCTGCACCCTCTGAACTCTTTCAGGTTAAAAAGGTGTGACTGACTAGACAAATCTAAAGCCCATGCACTTGCAGAGTCACAGGGCATACTTTAGTAGGAGGAGTTACTTTGGGGAAAGCAGCCAAACAAAAGGCAGCAAAAACAAAGTTGCAGTACAGGATAGAACCGGCCCTCAGCATTATGATTGGCTAACTTTGCTCCTCATCAGGCCAATCAGTGACAGTCACTTTTCTGTTGTAGGGATGTGGGCAAAAGGTCTCATAACAAACTTGCTGCCCTTCCCCCTCTGTCAAAGGGAGGACACCAAGTAAATATTTATGTCCCATGAAGTTAGGATATTCTGTTTCAAGTTAGATGTGATTTGAAATGTGTCTTTGTCCTCTTAAAAAGTACTCAAATAACTGTGACCCACCATGTGTTGCCTGTCTGCTATGGTGCTGAGTTGCCACATACTGTTTGTACCATGAACTTAAACTCATAAACAGATTTAGCAAACCTTGCTATTTAGACGATGCAGTCAGCTAATTTCTTAGCTTGCAGATTTTATGTACAGTGTGTGTGTGTGTGTGTGTGTGTGTGTGTGTGTGTGTGTGTGTGTGTGTGTGTGTGTGTGTGTGTGTGTGTGTGTGTGTGTGTGTGTGTGTGTGTGTGTGTGTGT
Source organism: Gymnoscopelus braueri (assembly GCF_963280865.1). NCBI lineage: Eukaryota > Metazoa > Chordata > Actinopteri > Myctophiformes > Myctophidae > Gymnoscopelus > Gymnoscopelus braueri. The sequence continues at coordinate 28,899,556 of NC_137611.1, read as the reverse complement.
GTGTATATATATATATATGGTTGAAATGTTGTACATTTCATTCTAGGAATATCCCCCTCTGTCAAGTGTTAAGACAGCATAACATCTAGTGAGTACAGCACGTGCTAATTGTTTTCAGATGACCTCAGACACGAGAGAACAGCAGTGCCAGAACATACAGTATGTGTAGCTGGCTGCCTGCCTGAATGCTAATCATACTGTCAAAAGTAAGGTGTAGATTAGTTAGACTAGAAACTCCTTGAGTAGCATTTTATCTCATCTTAATCATAACTTAACCACTGAAACAACAGTCTGTGCTAATCTGTGTATCCAATCTAGTGGAAGGCAAGACATTTGAGTTGGGCTTAACTTTCTTACATCACCTCCCTACAACATTAATAGATTGCAAGCGTGTCAAGAACCAAGCAGGCAAGTCGTGGTAAAAATAAATGTTTTAAATGCATCGATAAAAAACACCAGGTTCAGTACACAAGCTCTTACCAAATCAGGTGCATAACAGTATAAGCACACTTGACAAAAGGATAAAACTCCTCTTCTTACAGTTTTACAAGAATTCTACAAATGGCAAATGGACCCACCACATGTTTAGACAACAAACATCTGGGTACTGACATCTACAGTGTACAATAACTCAAGAGTGTCAAAATCTGAAGACAACACGTTGCCACTTAAAAAATAAAAACACTTCAAAGAATTAGTAACATTGAAGACTTAGTTGAAAATGCAGGTCAACATACATTACACAAAATAGCCATAATTGTATTCATCAATTACACATGCGGCTAAGCCTTAGCAGCTCTACTGTTCAGTGTCCATGTGCTTTAGTTCATTTTAGTCATTAACAGACTAAGGGAATGGTACATCATAAAACTGACTTGTTATTCAAGCCAATCCCTCCTAAACACATAAAGGGAGCTGTCATACCCTGCAATACCATGTATTAAACTACCAAGGATAAGTTACCTTGCCATGGTAAGTTGACCAGTCAACTTTAATCTATTTTTAAAACGCAGGTTAGAATCATTTCAGTGGAGAAAAATAATGACGGTACAGTACTAGTTAAACTTTCAGCCATTTAAAGAAGAGAGCCTAGGGGGGTGTGGAGAAGAGGAACGAGGGTTCAGTTCAGAAAGATGCTCTAATAATCCGTTGGTTCTTCTCCCTCCTCAGACAGCAAACAGGTGCGTATCAGGGCCTCTGTCACACCGTAGGGGTCACAGTTGGCGGATGGACGGCGATCCTCAAAGTAGCCCTTCTTCTCCTGGCCAACAGAGCGGGGGATGCGGATGCTGGCTCCACGGTTGGCTACGCCAGCAGAGAATTCATGGATGTTGGAGGTCTCGTGGTGGCCGGTGAGACGGCGAGCATTGTCAAGCCCCCCTTTGGGGTCATAGGCGCGAATGTGATAGTTGTGCCTCTTTGCCAGCTTCTCAATGGACTCCTCAATGGCTCTGAAGGGGAAAGTTGGTGTTAATCATCTGAATCATTCAGTGCAACAAATACATCTGATACCCTGTGATATCTTGAGTGTGAATTTAAAGGGATAGTTCACCCCATAATGACTTTTTTCAATTACACACCCCATGAAGCCTTGAATTGAGATCTTTTTGTTTTTTATCACATTCCTAAGCCAATAATTTAATAACGGGTGGAGTCTCCGGTAGGAGACACAAATAGTCTCCTTTGTGTCTCCTACTTTTTGTACATATATTTTTTAAATGCTTTTTTTGTACATAGTGGTACTTTTTCTGTATTATCTGTATTTTCATGTTGATTTTTGAACTGTTTGGTTGCTACTATATATGTCTATGAAATTAACTCAAGGACCCCAACGGAAACAAGTCCGCAAGGACTTTTTTGGCCGGACCTTTTAGACAAAAGCATTATAAATGTAACTGTGTTGTTTTACATTCTTTTGCCTAATAAAAATGTCAATCAATCAATCAATCAAGGTGTACAAAATCTACAAATGTAACCAATGTTCACATAAGGGTCCATTTGGTCACATTTGTACACTCAGTGTACAAATGTAACGAAATGGACGACCCGTAAGGGTCCATTTGGTTACATTTGTACACTCTCAGAGTTGCAAATGATAAACTAACACTGAGGATTTGACTGTGTAGCTAGCTGTCAGCTAAATGTCACGACTCACAAGACAGTTCAAACACTCACTTCAATCCACCATCTTCCCTCATCTCTTTTGTGCTGAAATTAGTATGACAGCCGGCACCGTTCCAGTTCCCAGAGATTGGCTTGGGGTCAAATGAGGCCACCACACCAAAGTCCTCACAGACACGATGTAGGATGAAGCGTGCCACCCAGAGATGATCACCCATGTTGATACCTTCAGTAGGCCCGACCTGAAACTCCCACTGATAACAAAAGACAGATTTTAAGCCCACTTGAGTCATTTAAACTGGTCGTTTCAACGGCTGGTTAAGCCACAAAAACATGTTGACAGCCCCAACAGGCAATAGGTCTTTTAAGATTACCTGTGCAGGCATCACTTCTGCATTTGTGCCACAAATGTCAACTCCAGCATATAGGCAGGCTTTGTAGTGGGACTCTACAATATCTCTACCATAGGCTTTGTCTGCTCCAACACCACAGTAGTAGGGACCTGTAAACAAGATGTCATAAGACGATTCAGCCACAATTTTGAGCCAAGTTGACAACATACAGTGACAAAATGCTATTGTTTTTTTGCAACGTAAGCACCATACCTTGTGGTCCAGGGAAGCCATTAGATGGCCAGCCGTAAGGGTGTCCGTCTGTGCCCAGGATGGTGTACTCCTGCTCCATGCCAAACCAGGGAACCTGATCTGACACCATATCCATGATCTTTTTACATGACTTGCGTAAGTTGGTTTCTGTGGGTAAGAATTTCATATTAGAAAAAAAAAATTTCTTTAGTCTTGAACTAACACTAAAAAACACTGACAAATAAGAGTTCGTACTAGAGAGTGTGCATTACCTGCAGGCTTGTGGTTGTACTTAGTCACTTCACACAGGATAAGCTTGTTGGGATCTTTACGGAACGGATCACGGAACATTGCAGAAGGAATCAGATACATATCACTGTTGGATCCCTCAGACTGGTATGTGCTGGAACCATCGAAGTTCCATTCGGGTAGATCTGTTAAACGAATATGTTATAATCCTATTAGAGCAGAATCTTTGGCAATACAAATGTACAATAAATAGTGAACGTAAGAGGTGAGGTGTTTTACCTTCGATGCTTTTGGGTTCAGAATCAAGTGTTCTTGTTTTGCATCTGAGTCCCTCTCCGGTACCATCAATCCAAATGTACATGGCTTGTACTTTATCTCCCTGAGGAAGATTCATGTACTGCTGTTTGACTGTTTTACTCAACGTGGAGCTGGCGGAAGTAGCCATCTTAATTCCTACTATAAAACACCTGGGGGCGAGAAGGAGACATGTTATTAAGTCGCTGTGTGGTTTATCCATTGAAGCACATGACCCATAACAGCCTGAACATGTGCAAACACGTTTTTCCTGATTCCATAAGCAATGAAAGGACACACAACGGCAAGACTAATATCCTTGTAATTAACCATTTCCCGATCATTTAATAGACAAATAGACAAAGCAAACAATGAACCACCTATCTCCCCATCATACCAAATTAGTAGGAAGATATTAAGACTGATAACACGCCATAGTTGTCACATTCTATGGCCCATCAACATCCTGGCGTTTCCAGGGCAGTTGTAGTCATGGTTACTAGACTGCGGTAATGAGGCAAGGTTACATCATGGCCGTATTGTGTCGGAAGAAAACATCATACGCTCAAAACACAACCCCGGAACTCAAGTGAAAAGGTTATACATATTTAAACACGCCCTTAACACATTTCACAAATAGCCTATTCCAGTAAGTAGCCTAAGCTATAGCCTATTCATTCATTAATAAGCAACGTGATTGTAATGTCACCCATTACAGCCTGTACAAAAAAGACAAAGAAAATAGAGATTACCTGAATAATCGAAATAAAACCTAAAGGACGGGCAGGTCCAGTGTATTGCTGTTAGATGTCTCGATAGTCGTCCTCTCATTCTCTAATACCACAACTCCGCATGCAAGCACATTTATAAGATCGTGGAACTGGATGCTCTCCGCTCATTGGTCAGACGGTGGTGTTTATTCATAGGTTCATTCCAAGGTGATGGAAGGCACATGCTGCATGCTCATTGGACGGTGGGAGGCACATGCTGCATGGTCATTGGACGGGCTTCAGAGCAACAGAAGTGCAACGCCCCCCCCTGCTTGAAAAAAAAAAGCGCTGCGTGTTGTTTTGTGTGACTGGCTGGCTGGCTCGCCTATGAGGCGTCACGAAAACAGCAGATCTACAAGCTCACAACGCGTCGCAGCGTGTCGCGTTGTGAGCTTGTGGATCTGCTGTTTTCGGGAGTTTAACAGTGCGGATTTTCATACAACATAAAAGGGGGAACAAGCGTGGCATACTGTAGGCTGTTTTTTTTGGGGGGGGGGGGGGGGGGGTTTGTGTGATTGAAAATAACAAGACTGTATAGGATATAGCAAATTGTCTTCAATTATAATGGGGGACAATTTGCTCGCAATTTATGTTAATTCACTGGAAAAGACAATTAAATAAAATTGCCAGACATGTCTGCTGAATGCTGAGTAAACACATCCATCGATTTTATGCAACCTGGGACGCCACCACGTGGTGGAAAGAAAAGAGGACGTGGTGGGCTGTTTGCCAGATTATACAGATCTATCAATGGATTGTATGTAAACAGATTCATGTACACTTGGCAGACAGGCCTATTTAATTTGGGACACACGTGTTCTCCAGGTAGTGTGCATACAGTAGTAGGCCTACAGTTCCCTCGAAATGTCTGATATCATGGGTACAGTCAGCCACAACCCTCTTCTTATCACTGTTGGTGTTGGCACTGCAGCTCATTTGTCTGGTTTTGGCAGGTTTGGGTCCAGACAGGTGATGCAGCTGTTGGACTGTAGGGGAAGAGTCACACACTGTCAGTGGTGGGAAAAGGTACTCACATTTTGTACTTAAGTAAAAGTATCAATACTGCAATGTAGAAACACCCTGTTACAAGTAAAAGTCCGGTAATCAAAATTTACTTGAGTAAAAGCACAAAAGTATAGGCATCAAAGATATACTTAAAGTACCAAAAGTAAAAGTAGGCCTACTCATTATGCAGAATGTCCTGTTTCACAAGTTATCATATATGTCAAAAAAAATAGCAGATCTACTTGTTGTGAGCTTGTAGATCGGCTATTTTCAAATAGCCAACGTTTAAATAGGGCATAAGGGGTTAATGTATGTTTTGTAGCCCTAATGATAATCCAAATCTACAAAGTAATAGTAACTAAAGTTTTCCAATAATTGTAATGAGTACAAATTTGTCTCTGAGGTGCAGTAGAAGTAAAATGATTGAAAATTGGAAATACTCCAGTAAAGTAAAAGTACCTCAAAATTGTACTTAAGTACAATACCTGAGTAAATGTTGTGCTGTGCAGTGGTGTTGTTTCCACCACTGCACACTGTTAACTTTCTAAAGCGCCATCATGCATCTCATCTGCTCCGAGTAGTGCCTTCTGGTAATGGGTGGCCTGGATTCACACTGCTAGGCAGGGAGGGTGCCTGCCTGCTGGTGAGGATCATGATGAAACAAAACATAACTAAATGACACATTTCCTCTCATCTTTCCACATTTTCTGACGATGCCCTTTGTGGGGAAATTTGTCATGCATTTGACCGACCAATTATTTAGAGCAGTGGGTACCAGTGGGCAGACACTGAGAACTTCTGGGAACTCAGTGCAGACACTGATTACCTTGCAGATCAGTCATTGTTAAATTCAGCATCATGTCCCTATAATATCATCATGCATACATTTCATACGATATTCATGTCAGAAAAATATCATCTTATCTACTGTTTCATGATGTCATCACATCCTTTATCAACAATCCACTGACATGTCACTGCATCTAAAGGATTCTCCTTAAAACTCCTTTTCAGTTCTGTGGTCAAATAAATGGAAAGTGTGGGGTTTCACTGTCACCTGGTGGACGCAGTGCTCCAATGCAGCAGGTGAAAAGGATGGATACAAAATAATAATTATATAATATATTATTTATATTATATTCCCAGGGCCCAAGAATTTAAAACTTTTAATCCCTATCCGAGTGGATCAGATTTGGATTTTGGGTGTTAAATATATTATTTGAATAATAAAACATATATTTCTTATTGACATAATATTTGTTGAGATAATTCTATGATCAGATATCAAAGTGGTCCCAATGCTGTTTTTGTTTTGTACTACCTGGGCAGGGATTAAAAGTTTTTAACTCTTGGGCCGAGGGGTGTTGAGCTGACCTCCCTGATATCAGAACTATGACTCATAAATACCATAAGGTTGCTGTGTTCACAGAAAGTAGTTACTGAAGGAAGGGCAAGGTTACCCATGCTTGGCCAAATTTAATATGTGAAAATATATTGCGGATGCTGGAAGTCAAGTGAAATGTATTTGTATAATCGCAGTTACAGTCTCAAGGGGTTTTTCTAACATTTAAGAAAGGAAACTAAATTACACTCCCTGTCCTTAGACACTGGGACAGGAGCTTGTGAATTGACCCCATAGAGCTATGACTCAGAAATACCCTTAGGTTGCAAAAGAAACAGAAGAGCAACAATATTAATTGTCCACACTAGTAAAGTCACAGTAATAGAACACATTTCACTCAATAGTATAAGCAGTATTAGTAAATACAACGCAATGAGGGATATCAAAGATCAGTTGAGTCCACAGTGCAATTAAATTACAATTGCAGGAGACATGCCCTAATAGCCCTAATAGCCTTGTTTGCAGTAAACGTCTACACACAGCCATGACTTTTCTATCTCACAAAAAGGACTGTCAATGACAATAGAAGGAATTGCGACTTATAGGTTAACCTCTGAGTCACTTGCGGCTAAACAACTGGTAGCTGGAGCAAAACTCGTGGCCCTCCTCCCAGAATGTATGTGTAGGCAAGACCAAGGAGATGATTGGGCTTTTCTGCCTTTATTGATAGTATTACAGTGAAGATAGGACAGGAAACGGACAGGAAACTGGGAGAGAGAGACGTGGAGTGACACGCAGCAAAGCTCGTCGGGATCGGGACTCAAACCTGCCGCAACACACTGCACCAGAGCGTATATGTGGTATGCGCCTGGACCATTTCTGTACAGAGAGACAAAGGTCCTACGTGCCTCTACGGATCAACGGTGAGCCGTTGGAGAGGGTGGATAGCTTCAAGTACCTCGGTGTGCACATCACTAAGGACCTGACCTGGAGTATGTACACAGAGGCCGTGGCATAGAAAGCGAGGCAGCGTCTGCACCACATGAGACAGTTGAAGAAATTCAAGGTGTCACAAAAGATCCAAAAATCCTTCTACCTCGCCACAACTCAGAGCATCCTGGCAGGGGGCATGACCATATGGTATGGGTAGAGAGGTCTTATCTACGGCCACTCCGAAAAGGTGGTGAGGTCTGCGGACATTTATGAGAGTAGGAACTTGGCCAGGGCAAAAATGATTATGAAGGACAAACATCACCCAAGCAACAAACTGTTACAAAACAGTAAACGCCTGAGATGCCTAACAACCAAGGGCTCTAGTTTTCATTGAAGTTTTTTCCCGGCTGCTGTTAGAGCACTAAATGTGGACAAATAGACATGACCAGAAAACGAAAAAGGAAAACATAAAGACAAGTGTTAGTATGACACTGTCTATATGCTTGATCACTTGTTCTTGTTTGAGAAATGCTGCTCATGCTATTTATGTATATACACACATATAGTGCAGGAGATTAAGGAGTTCAAGGGTTTACAGGCTCTGCGGTTGGAGGGAAACTCCATCGGGCAGCACAGGCCATCGCTAAGACCCTGGAGACCAAGAAAGACTTAAAGTGTTGTTAATGGAGTAACATGTTCACAGGATGCCTATGCTCTGAGATCCCTCCTGCCTTAAATTTTCTCAGCAACACCTTGATGATGGCAGTTTCCAGGCTCACCATTCTGGAGTTCAGCAACAACGGCTTTGGACATGACAGGGTGAAGGGGATCGAGAAGCTGCTTAAAAGCTCTCCACACACTGCAAGAACTACATCTCAACTGTGGCATGGGCATCGGAGCAGGCAAGATCTTGGCTGTTGCTGAATGTGTTTAGTGCAGGCAGGAACACTGTGTGGCGAACGTCGGGGCCACAGCTCTGGCCTTCCTGTTGATGGGCAGTCTGGACGAGGTCCCGGTCAAGTTCTACTCTTGTTCGACTCCAAAGGACACAAGGACGCAACTCAAATTTCCAACTCAATCAACTTTATTTTCCAACTTAGTTTTCTGATTTGTTGGCTTCATCTGTTGATTGGTCTGGTCAATAATTAGGTTGTAAACCTTTAAAGACAGAGAAAACAAGGTTAACAACATTGACATTTTACAACAAATTATGGTATTTTTTAAACAACTCATATTTTCAAACAATGAATGTCTTTAGACAATAAATGCCTTAAAACAATTAATGCCTTTAAACCATTAATGTCCTTACATTATTAAAGTCAACATTTTTAATTAAACATTTTAAATGAATTAACCATTTAAGAAATAGCTGATCCACAAGCTTCCTTTGCCATTTTTCACTGGTATTTCAAGCCTTTTAACATGGTAAGTTCATGAATTTTCCACATTTTAGTAGAGTTTTAAATAAAATAAACAGAATTTTAACCTTTTAACTTTGTATTATTCTTTTGTATTTTATACTTTTCAAACACAAAATTTAAGTCAATGCTGCAATGTGTTTCTTAACCAATTTAAACTTTAGTAGGTAAACATGAACACATTAAAACCAAATCTCTTCATTAACACAAGTCAACGTGTTGCGTTGTGAGCTTGTAGATCTGCTATTTTCCCAAATATTTGCCTATTTTGACATGCCCGGAAAAAGGGCACGCTAGGGTTCAAGTGGTTATTAACCTGGTGAAATGTCAGTGCCCTCTTGACCACAATGAACATTAAAGCTGCAATCCACTTTCATGCCCTACCCAAGATTTAAATCCGGGTCACCTGTGCAAATGCTGAAATTTATACTGGTTACTTAATGCCGAAAGCTAAATAAACTGAGTTTTGAGCTTCATGCTTGCCAACAAGTAATGGTCCTACCGGACCACATGATATACATTTGTCAATAGAAGAGCAGGTAGACCAACTGCAGTCACTGCAGTGGCTTATTTTCACCTGACACAAAGGTTTCATGCTGTCTCCCCACAATTCCTCTCCCTGTTGAACAGGTGCCCCGGCCAACCAGTAGGAGTCCGACAAGGTCACAATCTCCTGCTGGCTTCCCACCTGTGAACACTGCCAACTGTATTCATTGGAGTGCCAGGCACCGCTGCCGGAAAATAAATCTGGCCTCTGCGGTGGCGGGTGAGTCTTTCACTTCTAGTACACCACAGAGACAGCCATCATGTAAATCCATTATTATATATTACAGTTTTTGTATGAATATGGTTTCATATCTCGGAGTAGAGCCGTTGCTCCTTTATGTTGAAAGGAGCCAGTTAATGTGATTTGGGCATCTAGTGCGGATGCCTCCTGGGCAGATTGCTTTTACAGCTACTGGAAGGTGAATTACAGTTATTTGGAAGATGAATTACAGTTATTTGGAAGTTGAATTACAGTTTTTGGAAGATGAATTACAGTTATTGGAAGGTGAGTTACAGTTATTTGGAAGATGAATTACAGTTATTTGGAATTTGAATTACAGTTATTGGAAGGTGAATTACAGTTATTTGGAAGGTGAATTACAGTTTTTGGAAGGTGAATTACAGTTATTGGAAGGTGAGTTACAGTTATTTGGAAGATGAATTACAGTTATTTGGAATTTGAATTACAGTTATTGGAAGGTGAATTACAGTTTTTTGGAAGGCGAATTAGAGTTATTTGGAAGGTGAATTTGAGTTATTTGGAAGGTGAATTAGAGTTTTTGGAAGGTGAATTACAGTAATTGGAAGGTGAGTTACAGTTACTGGGACGTGAGTTACAGTTACTGGGACGTGAGTTAAAGTTACTGGGACGTGAGTTAAAGTTACTGGTGAGTTATCTGGAGTGTGTTGGATGTCTCAAGTTTGAGTCCACATTGCCTTTCCTGCACTAACTGGTACCCAGAGAGCTACACAGCTGTGCAAGGAGCACCACTAAATTACAGGTCCTCAAAGTTCAAGACATTTCTCCAGGGATGGCTGAAATCATAGATCCTGTTGAGTGAACTGTTCTCAAAGAAAAACTGGTAAGTTGTCCATTATTGCCGACAGCACACAGTAAAATTCAGGGCTGGACCTTACAGGTCCATTTGGGTCCATTTTGTTTAATGAACACTGAGGATTTTACTGTGAACTGTGCAAGCTGCTTCACCAATCTGTTGGGAATTTCTGAGAGTGGGGACCTACTGTAGCAATCTGACAAACTAACTTTAGTAACCAGATAGAGTACACTCTCAGTATAATGCCAGAGTAATGAATGAGGATGTGCCGGATAGATATATTGTTTAGGGCTGCATTTATTTTCTGGCCAGTTACTCATCCTCCTGTGCCTGACTCAATCTTGCACAGCCCAAGTGCAACAGCAAATGCACCTGTGTAAAACATGCCTGGCAACATACTGTACTATGTCCCAGATAAGTATAAAACCAAGAACCAACATGTATGTACCTGCTGATCTAACCAATTCAAAGATGCCAAGATGTTGGATACATTTCTTCAGGATAATATCTGAAGCTCTGAAGATTGACCGAACATCGCCTTATCGAGTAACTATACTTGGTGTAAACGACCATGAATTACCCAACAAAAAAAGAGTTTAGCCTTGAACTGTTGTCCTGGGCCTTCAACACCTATTGGCTGGCTGACTTTACTTATGTCTCTTCTTAAATTGGAAAAACTTGAATGCAAAAAGTTTGATCTCCTATTTTCATTAGTTACCATCACAAGCAAATGTCCCAAAGGTGTAGTTAGGGGTTCCGTGTCTTGCTCAGGGACTATTACACACACGATGTAATTTTACCTTATGCTCAGCTGCTGAGATGTCTTTGATCACCTATGCATACTTGACATTAGTTGTTTTTCTTTTTAACGTGTCATTTGCTGTATGTAATGGTGCCTTTCTCTTTCTTATTACATGGACCAACTGGGGTAGGATACATTTAGGTGGTTTGGTGGGGTGCTGTTGTTGTTACTGTGAAATGTTACATGGATGTCTGTTTTGTGAAATGCTTATGTAATTGCTAAATTGTTTTGATTGATTGATGTAGTTTATTTAGAAAGACATGAGAATAGTACATGACAGTACATAACAGTACATGGAAGTACAAATTCACAATACAAGGTCTACTAAACTGGAAACCCTCATTAAGCATTACGCTTGTTTAAGATGAGAACCCCATGCACACAAATCATGATGATAAATAAATAAATACAAATACAAATAAATAAATAATAATACCATACACTTTAATATTATGCTCAATAAGGAAAATAAGCTCTCATTTATTTTCCTTTTCACAGATATGTACAAACTTATGTTGATGTATATGCATATACTAGGTCCATTGTACAATAAATTGGACAAATGGAATACCCATGCCAAGAAAGAAAACTCCCATCCCTCAACAATCATCAACAATTATCACACAAAGAATAGTAAACCACCAAGCCAAACACTGATAGGAACACATACAATTGTATATATAAATGATTCAATAATCAAACATAAGTAGATTTGTCTTTTCAATAAACAGGCAAAAAAAGGAACCATACCAAAACAAGATACAGCCACAATACAAATCTTTTGTTAGTTTTTTGTATTGTATTGTTGCTTTATTAGCTATTCATTACAATATCCATTTCCATACAATCTTCAACCTGTATCCAGCAGATAAGCACGTCAATCCTCTCCAGAATCGCTCCACTGACCCAGTCCTCTCCAAATCAATTGCTTTCTAAATAGTAATAATGGGTCCACAAATATTTGTTAAACACTCTTGTACTTAACAGAATATGTGAACATTTCTAAGGATAAGCATATACACGGCTCTTTCAACCATGCCGCTAACTGTGACACCAACTTTTCATGTGTCTCACCTATATTCATCGACCATGACACTTGTTATTCTAAAGAAAGAAACCGTTCAAAATTCTGATTGGATTCGGCCTATGATCAGGCTTACTGACATACCCCACCCACAGTAAGCCCTTTATAGCAGACACCAATGCCGCCAGTGACGTGGGCCTGAGTGCGCTGCTCAAGAGGGGGAGCATGGAGAGTGAGTGGTGGTATTTTACAGCTGCTCGCTCAACTGTCCAGAGTTGCTGGCAGTGGTCAGGGCAATGCGACACTTCCGTCACTACCTGTACGCTTAACGGTTCCTGCTCTGTACGAACGGACTATGCCTCTCTGACCTGGCTAATCAGCTTCCGAGAGCCTGAGTGACATCCAACGGTATCCAAGACCCTGCAACGACTCCAGGTCTGGTTCTACTGGCTGAATTGGCGACAGGGCGTACGACTGTTCATCCACAAGTGCGATTGCTGCACCGTCCATAAAGGTCCCACCCGGTGCTCACACGCTCCGCTACCGCAGTACCAGATGGAGCCCCCCTGTTATGTGTGGGGGATGACATCCTGAGCCCTTTTCCTGTAACCGACCACAGTAACCAGTACACATGGCAATGGATTACTCCTGTTCCTGGACCAGAGCGCTGCCATGGCATAGTCGAACCTGTTAAATTAAATGGAATGCAACTTTGAGGCCCACATGTTTCAAGATGTCTGTCGATACCTCGGAGGGAAGATGAGGACTACCCCTCTACACTCCCAGAGTGACAGACTGGTAGAGCAGTTCAACCGCACCCTGACCACCAACCTGCCATTCTGATGGCTGGGAGAGAGAGTCTGACCTCCACTTGACCCTTGGGGCCTGTGAACGTACTGTATGTCAGGTTTGGGGCGCCGCCTAAGCCAGAACTAAGGGTGGATAATTCCCATTGCGTGGGAGAGCATGGGTATTCAACCCATCAAGAAAGAAGCTCGCCAGCACAGAAGAAACCCGTGTGGATCCAGACACAGACACACCCCCCACACCGGACAACTCTCACACTGGAACACCTGAGCCTCCGGGGCCTGGGAAGCGAAGGAGGAGTCTGCTTCAGCACCTCCGGGATTTTGTGTTGGGTGCATTGCAGGGGCGGACTGGCCATTTGGCGTACCGGGCATATGCCCGGTGGGCCGCTGGGCATATGCCCCCGTGTTATGATTATTACGGTCATTTCCGGGTCGCGCGGCCCAATTATCAGTTACATTAATGTTTGGGCTGGGATGCTTTGCGTCAGTGGCCTCAGTGCGGCTGCAGAGTTCATGTGCAACCTACAGTATGTATGTGGTGGCCAATGTGAAAAGCCATATCTCAACAATGTCAAGTTGCCTATATAATAGGCTATACAGTCAATTTGGATGAGGTATGCTGATGTAATAGGATAGATTGTAGTGCATGAAATTGACACATTAAATGAAAGGGCCTACTGTAGTCCATTGCAATAGGTGTCAGTGAGGGCAGGGGAAACCAAGTGAAGCACTTGTTCAACTTAAAGCTGCACTATGTAACTTTCTTCTTCTACCCCGGATTTGAACCCGATTCCCTGCGCCAGTGCTGATTTTTTTAGATTTTTTACCATTGAGCTAATAGAGCCATTCTGCTTGCTCAGGGGATAAATAAATCTTGATCATCAGGTAAAACTTCGTGTCAGATCCTGTGTCTAGGTGAGACATGACCTTTGACATAATCTAAATGTCTCAATTGAAGAACAAGGAAACAAAATAAGTTGTATTGTATTAAAAGGATCCCTGCATGGCTAATAAGCCTTATATGCCTTAATACATATAATTGCCCTATATAACTAAAATTAGAGATGAAAAACAGCTTAGATATTTTATTTATTTTAGAAATAGTTTTTTTTCTTTCACTCAATAGGGACCGCTCCTGTCGCAAGTTGATGATGTCATATGTCCTTGTGTGGTCCAGCCCTATGGAATGTATGGAATGCATGTGCTAATAATAATAAAACCAACTTCATACTTCATAAGGTTAATATGAGCATCAAAGCAATATTCTAAATACTTTTTATTAGCACATGCATTCCATATATTCCATAGGGCTGGACCACACATGGAAAATGACATCATCAACTTGCGATGGGAGTTGTCCCTATTGAGTGAAAGATGAACTAATTCTAAAATAGATCAAATATTTAAGGTCTAATTTAATTTTACATTTTTGTTTTAGAGGGCAATTATAATGTATTAAGGCATATAAGGCTTTTTAGCCAGGGATCCTTTTAACATACTCTACCATAGTGCTTGCCAACGTCTCTTCACCACGGGGGGCGTGGCATAGTAGCTGTAGACATACTTGTGGGGGGCAATGTTAAGTCAACCTGTTAACTCTCTGGTTTATACCCCACAAAGATGTCCGCCGCTACCAAATGACACTTGTTGACGCCCCCTTCAGGATTTTTGGCACGCACTATCCAGATTGGACATATTTTCATTTTATTCATAAAAAGAAAGTTATGTATAAGTGCCGCTTTAAGGCTAATTAAGAAGCTGTTTTGTTTTGTTGCAGGAAAAAAGTGTCTACCAAGGTGCTCCAAGTCAACTGTGATCAGTCAATTAATGTGATGGTCAGGACAACTGGAGGTTTATGGTCTTCACAAAAAGGTACGTTCCATTTACTGAATTCAGCACAATAAGTCAATGTTTTACATCACAAAATTAATTAACCCTTTATGCTACCGAATACTTTTCGTAGTAACAGTAGAATGGGCCATGAAACATATTCCTTCAAAACAAAACAAAAATTAGGCTAGTTATATAAAACAACACAGACTGAAACAAACACTGTAGGTTGGATAGATTGTTTATTGTTTTGAAGATCCAATATGCTCTGATGAAATTTCACTTAAGCCAAGGAAGATCAACGGACGGTTTAGTGAGTCAATGTAATAAAGATTTGTGTTTTAGAGAACTCGATGACGAGAGTCCTTTGTTGGGAGAACAACACCCCTCATTCCAGCAGGGGGCAGCACCTAACAACATAGTAATGTGTCTGTCTTGGGTCTTAACTGGAGTCTGTGGTTTGAAAGGACAATGAACAGCCACCAGCCAATGTTACATTAGCTTATAGAGTTTGGGTTATTGCATCACCAATCTATTCAGTATTAGAGAATATGAAAGCTAAATGGTGTTACACAAATCCCTTGCACCATTGCACTTTGATTTTATCTCATCATAGAATCCCTCATACAATGTCACCTCAATCACTTTGATGAAAATTATAACATGTCAAAATCTATTCATGTCTTGCACAATGTAATGTAAACTGGCTTGTCAAAATATAATTTGGGAGCTCTATGGAGTAGATTGAAATGGCAAATAGAGACAGAGAGAATATTTTCTTTTCTTTTATCTTTTATCAATATCAAGCAGCATTATTGGCAGAATTTGTCAGGATAAGATTTTGTAAAAATAGAATCACAAATGATGTTGCTTTATGTGACAAGATAATTACATTTTATGTTCTGCTGAACTTTTAGAAGAAGGCCGATGCACACCTCAAAGGTTGGTGACAGGTGCGTATAGGACAAAGGTGCAAATTTGCAGAAGGGGATCTCTGCTCTGATAATAAAATCAAAGAAAGAGGTCCCGCACACTGTCTGGAACTTGCAAAAAAAAAATTGCTCTTTATTAAGTCGACGTTTCGGTCGTTAGACCTTCATCAGGATTCAGGACAGACATATGGCACAGCAACTTTAACTCCAGAATTTAGAGCCATCCTTTATATGCCAACTCCCTTTAGAGTCTATGAATGATTCTCCACACCTTGTACCCCTCTCACCCTACTCATCCTTCTGACAATTAAGGTCTTAATGTATGCTGTCCCTTGGTTCACATATATCATCATGTCCAGAGTCCTGTGGTCCCACCAAATCACAGGGCAACAGTCTACTTTAAAATGTAATAAGGCTCACAATGTGCTTGTCACTATGCCAGTGACCAGCATGTCCTTTGTGACTCATCAGGCCAGCTGTAAATCAGACGAGGAGGAGCCTTAAGGGATGGTGTTTTTCTAACGCTCCTTCCAAACACTTGATTTGATGCATCAATAACTAAAGGCCTTGCAATTACACTTGTTGATGTGGCAGCAAGGAACAGCATTGACAGTCCGATTAAAAATCTGCAGGAACACCACCTATCTGGGCCACATGCAAAGCCTTGTTCTTAGTCCAAGGTAACTGCATTTTTTATTCATTTATTTTTGCGTTTTACCCCCTTTTCTCCCCATTTTTTGTCGTTTTGCCAATTGATTCCTGCCCACACACACATTTCTGTGTGTTGTCAATGCTGTCTTATCCTACTGGCTCACCTGCCAGTAAGGAGCCCCCACCGGGAGGACGTAGACGAGCCTCCGTCCTACTGCTTCGCCCCAAAACTCCCTGCTGACAGGTGCCGCCCCAGCCCGTAGGAAAACATCTCTAGAGGATTCGAACCCCCTGACTCCGTGCCAGTGGTGGTGGGCAGCTACTTTACCACTGCACCACCCGAGCGCAACTGCTTGTTATTTTTAACCACTTGAACCCCAACGCTCCCTATTCTGGGGGGAACGTTTGTTCGTTCGCAATGTGTTCCGAGGTGAACGAGCGCTGTGAACTTGTAGATCTGCTATTTCTGGCAAAGAGATTGTGTAGAAGGAAACAGGAGCAGACCAAGTACAGTTGCAACTCAGGTCAGTTTCACTAAGAATAGAGGGTTGAAGTGGTTTAACCCATTGATACCTGGAACGCATCTGTGTCACTTTAGATGTCTGGCTATTCAAAAATAGCAGATATACAAGCTCATAGCGCGGCACCGAGTGCCGCGCTACAAGCTTGTAGATCTGCTATTTTTGAAAAATCTTGATTTATTTTATTTTATTTTATTTTTCTAAAAAAATGTTAGGATTTAGATTTTTTGAAAGAATTGCCTCTTAACCTGCTTCTGATGCTGGCTGTGCCCACATACAGCGAACATGTGATGGCAGCATCTGTGTATGACATGTAAGGCTAAGAAGTGCTATGTTTTTAGACGTACAGGGGCCATGCAATTTGCCTTCCCGCGGTTTTGTGTATATACGTTTTCTCCAATATCAGAGGTGGTGCTGGCAGTGCAATGTGAGGCATCATGGGTTTTATTTAATCCAGCATTGCTCTTCTTTGGGATAATAACTTTTTTGCTCCATTCCAGGACTTGTCTGTCAGCTTGACACGGCAATATCTTCCAACTCCACTGTTTCATAGTCGGTTTCATTTATTTCCAAACACCATTTCACACCCTGCTGGCTTTAACTAGGTATTATACAGCGTGTGGGGAGTGTGCTGTAGATTGAATCGTGACAGAGACAACATCGTTTCTGGTGAAAAATAAGTGAATATTGTAAATGGCAGACTATATAAAATGATTTTTTTTTGTGTGCTCCCTTTTCTTGGCATGATATTTTTTTAGTTTTCCTTTCTGGTCTCTTATATCCATATGGGATTTCTAGACCTGATAAAATACTGCTCCCTCAACCAGTAGTATTTTATATTGTGTTTATAGTTGTATTATATGTTTTTATAGATGAGTTTCAGTGGTGCAATAAACAGGAGAGCTCTATTAAACATAATGTTTATATTCTTGTGCATCACTTTTACAAGATTATGAAATTTAGATTATAATCTGTAATTATTTGCCTAATTTATTTTTGTATTTTTGTTTTTTTGTATTTCTTTGCCCTTGAATGATGATCTCCACAGCCTAAAGTCAAATGGTATACTTATACTCTGCATCTTTCAGTCAATCTTTCAGTTGCCCTGCATAGTGACACTAATGTCTCTTAAAGGGCAAGACCACTTTGGTAGAGGTTTGGGTTGTGTAGTTACCTTGCCATGATGTAACTCCAAAGGTGGGCAAGAAATAAAAAATAATTGCTCCATTGATTAGAAATTGATAATTCAAAATATGCTCCTCATTGACTTACATTGTACGGTAAAACTGCTCCCAAAGTCACTCTTTTAGCACAAAAACTAACGCAAACAAAGTTGATTCAGACAATATAGAACATCACCATACCCAGTACTGTTTTTTTTTTAAATAAAAATGTCAACTTCCTGTTGATTTTGCCATTTTTAATAAGTAGAAAACCCGGACTGGATCGGCGGATCCGGATCCAGATCTTCAAATAGTAAAATCAACAGGAAATTCACATTTTTATAAAAAAAGAAAACAGTACTGGGTTTGGTGACGCTCTATAGTGTCTGAATCAGCTATGTTTGGGTTCATTTATGTGCTAAAAGAGTGACTTTGAGAGCTGTTTTACCGTACAATGTAAGTCAATGAGGAGCATATTTTGAATTATCAATTTCTAATCAATGGAGCAATTATTTTTGATTTCTTGCCCACCTTTGGAGTTACATCATGGCAAGGTAACTACACAACCCAAACCTCTACCAAAGTGGTCTTACCCTTTAAGCATTGCTTCAGGTTTCTTTTAATAAAGCAACGATTTATCAGATAAGTTAATTTGAACAGATTCCACAGTCACAGGAGGCCACAGTTGCTGTTCTATTTGCCACTGAGAGGTGTTTTAGGTTATTACTATAGTTGGGGTCATTGTATTAAATGGTTAACTTGTTTGATAGCTGATCATACTGTACTTCTTATTTCAAGGTCGGCAATTGTTAGTCAGTCACTCTGGAATGATTCACTTTAGTACCGTATTCATCAAGCAAGATGTCAGTCAGAACAGTAACTATTTATAACACTTACAATAGGTTAACTCTCTCCTTTACGTGTTCTTCTAAGCTCACACAACAAAACCAGACCGAATCCTTGACAGCTGTTTGCTGAGCGTACTGCATTATTTAACCTGCACAAGTGAAACTGACGATATCAATAGGCAGGTGCATTTTTGTCTGTGATTTATTCATCTCTTGGAACTGCCCTACCAACGGCTATTGGGAATTCCATATGGAGAGGGTATCTGACGGCTGCTTTGGCCAGTTGGTGGTCCTGCCCATTGGGTTGGAGGGTGAGTCTGGTGCAGTCCCTGCTGCCACTGCTGCTGACATATCTGAGCTGTTTATTAAGAGGATGACAAGTCTATCAAGCCCCATAAGCGGGCCCTCGTGCACGGGAGTTCTTTTGTTACTTTCAGGGAGGGTGTCATCAATCTTGCTGCCACGCTACTCTCTTGAGCTGTTGATGGCAAACACGATTCCTCCCTTTCTGCCTGGCCTCTCTCCCGCCTTGCAGGTTGGAATCAGGCATGGCAACAGGAGGGAGGGTGGGGGTGGGGGGTTAGGAAGATTGGAGGGCTTCTCCGGGAGTGCCTTTTCTTGTCAAGCTTCAGAGCGGACCATTCGGACACCAGGGGTGAATGTATGGGACCATGTAATGAAAGATGTTGGCAGGACCTACTTACTCCATAATGGAAGTCCTCTGCAGCCGCGAATGGATATGCACATGATCCGCATGCTCTCTGTGTCTGTCTCTCTCATGCAATCTATGTCACCCACTTGAACACAAAAGGTGGGGAGGGGGAGGGGGGCGGGTATGTAAGCATCGTTCCAGAGTGAAGCTCATGCCGTGTTGTGGAAATGAGATTTCGCATTAAAATGTTTGTGTATATAGCATGAGTTATTAAAGAAATGTCACCTTTATTAATTCCCACCCACATACCTGTGCAGAAAGATTACCTCCTAGCCTAGATAAATCCCTTCTGTATGAGCCCACGGAGGCACAGAGTTGACTTGCACTCCTCTCCCTGCCGGCACTGTCTGAAACTCAGTGTAGCTTACAGAGATGGACTATGATGTATGTACTCCACTTTAACATTGGCAGAGGTCACAGACTCCATAAATGTCTTCGGCAAGTCCGATATTTTAATCTCTTTTTAGTGAGGGGATGTTGGGCCCATTGCCCAATCAATATACAGGGCAATAGCCTTGCCAAGATATCTCATGGTAGCTTTTCATTGTTCTGTCTAGAAGCTGAAATGTCAAGCAAAATAGCGCTGCTCTGAAGTGGAGCTGAAATATGGATGTCTGTAGTCAAAAACTACATTTTTCACCATGTAGATGGCTTTGACATTAATGAGCTTGGAAACATCAATTGTCTCCAGGAGATGACTAGGCTGAAGCTTAATTTATACCCCATTGTACGACACCATCATACTGCAGAGTATAAATTAGGCTTGAGGGAGAGAGAGCAGAGACACAGGGAGTAGCCTCGCACTGGAAATTTTCCATTTGATTCCCAAATCAACTCCAAACTGTTTAATTCATCAGCTAACAATGGGCCATAACTGGAGAGTGGGGGTTGTGCTGCTGCCTTTGTAGGCGTGCACAGCCAAAAATATCAAGTCACACACACACATTAACATTGCTAATTTGTTTGCCAGTGGTTTCCTAGGCACTGAATAATTGGCTGTGAGATATTGTTTGTTCAGGTGTTCCGCTTAATTGCATTTTGTAATGAAAGTATTGTGGATGAATGTTAGAAGAATATTGGAAAGAGGCCTTGAATTGTGGACTTTGTATTAGATTTCTTTGAAACATACTGATTGGTGTAGATTAAATAATTGCAACTGGTGAAAATTACTCTGCATTCATTAGTGGGATAATGTGCATTACACACATCCTTTGAATGTTAAATCTAGCCACATTGTGCCTTCCACTTTGAATTAGACTTATTGTGTGGACTTGTTGAGGACACCATACCCTCACGTTAGTCCAACAGATTGCACATGGTTTAAGTTTCAAATGAACAGATTGATTTCATTAATATATTCTTCTGCCCACCAATGCTGGTGCTCTTCTGTGAGCTGTTATGCCAATACAATATGTGTATTACTGTAATCACTTAAGCACTATTTACATTTTAGTACAATAGCGAAAATAGCCGATCAACAAGCTCACAACGCATCGCAATGCAATGTGTTGTAAGCTTGTAGATCTGCTATCCACTATCTACAATAGATCCCTGCTGTGTCAGCGCAAATCGACATTGTTAGGCAACGTTTTTAGGCCCATATATGGATCTCCCCAACTCCTGGCAGTTGTGTCAGTAGGATACAACAGCAGTGACAACACAGAAATGTGTGTGGGAGGAATCAATTGGCATAACGAAAAGGGGTAAAAAGATGATTCGCTCTCTAAATAAAAAATAAACAAGGGAACCAGGAGACCTGGTACTGCCAGACCTCTAGTGGTTGAAATCTGAATGGCCGGACTTCACATGACGTGTGTGCAGAGGAAAAGAGGGACAGGACAGGAAAAGAGGGACAGACCGACCGACCGACTGACCGACCGACAAAGCCTCATGTAGGCCGACCCCTTGGGTCTGGCAAAAAAGTACTTGATTACGTGATTTGTACTTTTGAATACTTAAATGTATTCTTTGTCCACCACTGCAGCTGTCGAGACTCTAGCTGAAACCCGAACACACTCGCAATAATCTGGATAATCCCGGCAATGCTGTTAACCTTTTCCCCCCACGTTTTCTGCTTGTAGGCTATAAAGTTTCAGTTGTCTGTGGGAAGATCAGTGCAAATCAGCGTTGTTAGGCAACACTTTCTGTTGTGTGTGACATCAGACCAGAGCTCGATGAGGGAGAGAGAGAGGGAGAGGGGTGAGGGAGGTTGTTTGTGACGTCAGACCAAGAGCTCACCCAGAGAGAGAAAGAGAGGGAGGGTGAGGGTGAGGGTGAGGGTGAGGGTGGGAGAGGGAGGTACAGAGGGAGGGAAAGAGAGGGCATATTTCACCACACAAAAAACAGGCCTGCACCGTCACAAAGTGATGCGTTATCAGCGAAATAATCAGCACAACGCCAGCAAGCTTCTTGTTTTCACTATTTATTGCCGCCTATAATAATGGCATGCCTAAAATAGGGACGCCAAGTTGGAAGTGGTTAAAGTGTGTAACCGTGAACTTCTGCATTTCTCCCTTCTGGTCCATATGCACATATGTTAGTAATATACGTGTTGCTTGCATCCAGGTGGACAGATGTGTTGACAGAGTCAGATGATCTATTTGATCGTAGTTGCTCGGGAGGGGAATTGCCTTTGGCTGAGTTTGATTGGGCTGCCCAGTGTTGACCCAGTGCCTCAACTCAATCTGTCACCTTGTCCTCCCTTTGACTCCTCACCCCTTGATCCTCCACTCCACCCCAGAGGACACTTGGAAAACAACCTAAGAGCTTGTCTGTGCTTTCTCTAAACTCTCCCCTCCTGACTGAAAATGTATTCCCCCAACTCTGAGCCATTGTCTTGCCAGAAATTAAATTGATGTGATGTGGAATCAGTGTGAAGTTCATTTTTGGTTTACATGAACCCATGTTTTGTATGTAGTTTGTATGATGACCTATCTTATACCTTTGACCTGGGTCGTTTAATTAACTTTCAAATCTGTGTAGCTTAGCCGAAGAATATGCTGTCTGAGTGTAGCCTATTTGTACATGCTGTATAATATGCATCTGACTGTCCCCTCAAAAGTATACACAAACAACTCACAATGCTGTGTGCAAGACATCACAAAACAGTCTGCACAATAAGGAAATGCCAAAGTGAAAATGTACTTTTCAATGAATATCTTTGTTACACTACATTGTTATTGTGAAGCACTACTACTTAAACGTGAAGTATTTAGAAAGATTGCAATTTCCGCTTCGCCAAAGGAGAGTGTCGACACTTGTCGACATGCATACAAGCAGACAGTTTGTCAATACAGGGGCAAAGCCATCCCAATTCCTCCTGTATAATGCAGCTTCGCCGCTGAATACCACATTTAGATCTGTGCAGCTTTGTTCACAAACTGCACACATAGTAACTAACTTTTGATAGCTAAGAATCAGATTGGGAAGCCATGCAGTTATTTGACTTTGTTTTGTTTTATTAGAGCTCTGCTGCTTTGGTTCTTGTCCTCCTGTTCATCAGACAGACAAGTGAGTGTATGACTCTCCGCTTTGATAATCAGTGACAGAGATGTTACAGGAGTGTGACAGAGTTCCATTTGCCATAGCTGACATCTTCATCCTATCACTTCCCTTGTTTTCACACCTTACCAAGTGCTGGCATCTGTGGTGTTTCCAGCCGGCTACGCTGCAATGGACTGGGAATTCACAGGATCCAGACAAGGCCACAGCAGCTTAGGCAGGTGGAGAAGGAGTGCTGTGTGCACAAGCTACAGTACAGGGAGAAAGGGAGGAGAGGGAGACAGAGAGAGAGAGAGAGAGAGAGAGAGAGAGAGAGAGAGAGAGAGAGAGAGAGAGAGAGAGAGAGAGAGAGAGGGTGAGTAAACTGAGAGAGAAGCATAAAACTGGTTTGCCTCTTTCAGCCTTCTTTGTTAACTGTTTGGCAGACACATTGTCGAATTCAGAGGTCAAAGGGGCTGATTATATTGATGAATTTTATTTGCTTTGAGCCATAAGTGAAAACCAGACAGAAAACAGATGAAAAATTATCGAAGCACTAGAACAGCAAAACTCCCTGATGCAGAATAGCTTTGTAGTACAACCTGACTGAAGACCAAATCAAGGCACACAGCTAAATCATAGAGTCTTCATTTCACTCTGAGAGGGTCCATTTTACACTCTCTGAGTGTTAAATTAATGCTCCAGGTTTTACTGTGCAGGAGAAGCTGTGGGATATGAGAGGCCAGTTTTCAGATCACCCTCAATAAATTCCAGCATATCTGCACCCTCAGCTAGCTCTTTCAATTTAATTAGCTCCCCGTACTTTTGAATTTGATTTACACATGGAAATATGGTCAACAGGCAAAAACCTGCAGCAACCATAATTTCCAGCATTTGTAAATACATTTTGTGATTGGCATACCCAGGGTGCAGAGAGTACATTAACTTCAACATCCCCAGCAAGAAAATTTAATTATTCAGTGTACATGAAATCTGACATTTTGAGACACTGCACCTCTCTCAGTAATTGAGGCCATGCAATACCTAACATCTGGTTGACAGTGTTCAGGTTGGTGCTTGATGTAAAGCCTTTAGTTACAATCTGTACGATGTCCATTATCTGTATAGAATGATACAGAGACGAGTAAAGGTGTGTTGCTTGGTTCATCTGAGGTAGGCAAAATTGCATTTATTTAATGATTTAAGTTACTTTTATAGCCTAGGCCCTACAGTATACAATCGTTGATTTATACACATCATACTCTGGTCTTGTGTGGAAAAGATAGCAGACCTACAAGCTCATAACGCGTCACATTGTGACGGGTTCTGAGCTTGTAGATCAGTTATTTTCATCATACCATGGTGTCAGGCTTAATTGGTCAAACCATTATTTGCTAAACATGTTGAGAAATTAAAACATGCAAATGGTGTTTTGTCTGTATTTGCTTTTTATTTAGATAGGATAGTAGGGAGGCAAGATTCTGAGGATATAGAGGGAGAAGGACATGTAACACAGATCCCTTGCCAGAATCAAACCAGGTGTGTTGCATTTCTGAGGCACTACCCGGTCAGCTACCTGCATGTGTGTACATTTTTAGTTTATAAAGGGTGCATAATTTAATGCCACCCATTTTCATAATGTTTATTAGATTTTTAGATGTAGATTTTTTATTTTGATCCCCATCAACAGTATCGCAAAACATTACATACATTTAAAAAAAGGTTCTGGTTAATACATTCTAATGTCATTCTGTTTAACAGAGAGCAGTTGCAATGATCGTAATGAACGAACACTCAAAAATATTCTGCAGTTACATCCAAAACTTGCACACATATACACATAAGTACACATATACCTAGATTATATATCTATATAATCACTCTGAGAGGGTCCATTTTATATGGACCTATATACACACATTTGTATTTTCGATATACAAACACTTTCATTCACTATCTATATGCCCTTATTAAACTTTATACAATATGTCTGACACTATCATATCATACCATACCCCTCAATCCATCAATTAATTAGTTATTACATATATATTATCATATTATACCGAATAGATAACACTCCCATGTCATTATATATTATCATATATATAATATAATAATAATATCAGTTATATAACCTATATAAATAGTATAATTGTATACTGTATATAATTACTATTGTCTATAATTCCCTCAATCAGCAAGTCTGTATTTCTCCAGAATAATCAGCTTGAACTGTTTTTTAATTGTATGACATTTTTACTATTCTTGACATCCTCTGCTAAACCACTCCATAAATTCACAGATATGAACGTGCTCTTCAGAGTGGTGCGGACTGGGTTGTTTTAAATTCAGTTCTCTTCTCAATTCATACAGTACCTCCCCTCCCTATCCTTGAACATTTTCTGTATATGTCTAGGTAGTGTTACTTACTTTATAAATAATTTGTGCAGTTTTTGCGAACACAGAGGAAGGTGGAGCTTGGTATGTGTGTGTGTCTGTGTGCAGTATTGTGTGCACTGCCTGTGTGCAGCCGCGCCCCCATGTGACTCACGCTCTCATTGGCTGCTGACAGATCTCAGAGTGCACTACAGTGTGGCTGAAATCTGAGAAAATCAACAAGGCAAAGGGCCATGAAGAACGCAGGAATGTAGACAATGCTCTGATTAAAAGGCACAACAGCATGCAACATGCCTAAACCAAACACATTTCAACAACTACAAAGACAAAAAACATTTACAAAAAAAAAAAAAACACAACAAACAAACATAACAATTTACAAAAGACCCAAAAAAATGGGGCTAGCGGTATGGAGCCTTCTTGTGGCGGCCCTGTTCTCACTAATTTAACTGTACCCACTTCTCTACAATTGCTCATTCCTTTCTATTCTTCTTATTGTTATTTTCGAGCTGCGTTCGCTTCCCGCGTTCGCGCGTCTTACTTGTAAATTCTACTAGATCTAGAAACTTCAATGTAACTTTTAACCCAATTAAGCCCTACCCCTCTAACACCATATGTTTCCATCTTTTGAAGCAAAATATCATGGTCAATTGTATCAAATGCTTTCTTTAAATCAATAAATACTCCTAATGCATATTGCTTATTATCAACTGAACTAGTTAATTCATTTATTAATTATATAAGTGCCAATGAAGTTGATCGATTAGTTCTAAAACCATACTGACAATCTGTTAGCAGCTGATGCTTTTCAATTAAACTGTCCAACCGTGCAGAAAATAGTTTTTCAGGGATTTTAGAAAAGTAGATTTTCTAGAAAAACCTAGTCCCATGTTGCGCTGATAAGAGCAATGGTCACCGAAGTATGGCCATTTGAAGAGTTAAACACTGCTATAACACTGCTGCCGAGCAGTGATGAACTTGCAGCACCCAGGTCCACTGTCATACCTGTGTGTGTGGGTGAAGTTTCAAGGCAATCCGACAAATCGGAAGTAGGAAGGAAAAAAGTGGTCATGTTTGCTAAAATTGGAAGTCTGTGGGACCACCCACCAAGTTTGGAGCCTGTAGCATGCTGGGAAATTGAGTTATGGCTCTTCAAACCCCAGCCAATAGGAACAGAGAGGGGTAGGGGCTTAAGCAATTACAGCCTGTCCTTATTGGCCGTCTAAGAGCACCTACCAAGTTTGTGGCGTTTAGCATGCTGGGAACTGGAGTTATGGCTGTTTAAACCCCAGCCAATATGAACACAGAGGGGGCGGAGCAATGGTGTGGCTATTCTGATGGCAGACCCCTGACCAGTGTTGGTGCCAAATTTGGCGCGGATGGGAGCCACGGTGTGCCTCGCAGATCCGCTTGTTACGTTTGTGATGTCCACCTCTAGCCAATTTTAATATAGGATTGTGACAGCAAGAAAAATGTTTATCTCCTGCTTTGTGTATTGGAATCACCTTAGCAGTTTTCATCTGACAAGGAAAAGATCCTGTTTTAAATGATAAGTTACAGATATGTGTTAAACAAGGGTCTGCAATAGCATTAATTGCAGTCTTTATGAGTGTCATGTCAATGCCATTCCAATCTGTAGATGTTTTGTTCTGACATTTATGTACAATATCAATAATTTCATTTTTGTCAGTATTGAGTAGGAAAATTGTGTCTGGATTTCTTTCATCATATTATTATTTATTTGTGTCTGCCCATCACAGTCCTTTCTGCATGCTTAATGTAATGTCCTTTGGTTTTCTTTGCTCAAACTTCCAAATAGGATTCACATTAAAGATTGCTATACATGTGTCATTTCAAAAGTGAGGTATCTACATTTTGAAGAATTGACTTTTAGGACAAAGTGGAAATAGATGATCTTTAATGGATTGCAGGCTACATTCATTTTTTGGGAAAATAACATTCCTACAATCTGTTTTTACAGATGTAGGATGGTGATGGTTAAAGTAGTATTATTATATCTATATCTATAGCATTTTTGAAAAAAATCCCAAACAAGACATCAATAATATGATTTAGCAGTCTATGGCATTAACTAAGTAAGCTAAATACATTGTCAAATATTTTTTTTGAACTAATAACCACTTATTCTGATATGCCTCCATTGTGGATGGATCTGTAGCTTGTGTGTGTGACAGACAGCAGAAAGACTGTGGTTGCTTGGCACTGAGGGATACCTCAGGGTACTTTGGCTTTTCAGTTGCCAGTGGCCCATGGCGCCCGACCCGCTCCTTTCTTTGTCACCGTTGGCGCTGTGTTCTGTTTTCTTCCATCTCCGTGGTGACCGCTGTTGCATGCTATTGTGTCGGGTGTTTGTCCACAGCTAAGGTGTCGCCTGTGTGTTTAATGGACCTCCCATTTTGCTTCACTGTCCACGTCAGAGTCCCCCAGCGCAGCTAAACGGCCCGGCCCTGTCAGTGTTTGTCCCTGGGTGTCAGTAAGTCGAGGCAGGGTGGGGATGAGATGGGGCTGATAATACCCGCTTTGTTCCTCTGCTAGATGTGTTGAAGCTGTGCTCCTGTGGACCAGGAGACGCCTGGTCAAACAGAGACACACAAAGGCTCTGGGAATGGCCCATTCTCCACAGTCTGCCATGCTGCCAACATACACTACCTTCTGTAGCCCTGCTGAATTACTGGCCTCACAACCTTTTACACATATAAAGGCAACTCTTTCACTCTGTGGGGACACTGACATTTGCCTTTTGTTCAATACAAAAGATATTTTAATATATGAGTTGATTACTCTGTGGGACAATATATGAAAAGTTCTCCCCATCATTTTCAAAGTTAGGATCAGTGTGGGGGCTTTTTTATTGAGGGGCGGTATATTCATTCCCTTGTAAAAGCTACAGGCATTATTTGATTCAGTCAGGCTTAAATCAGCATTGATGCCTTTGCATCGCATTTGATGTCCTAGTGATATACTTGGCTTTTAAGATATTATTTTCAATTGATTGATCGACAAAGTAGGCGCAAAATAGCCATGTTACTTTTACCATTATGTCAGAAATAGACATGGAATGGCTCTCCATTATTATGCTTTTAACATTTGCAGAAAGGATATATTGCGTCGAGAAAAGCCATGTTTTGTAGTTCTGGGGAGATAATGGCAAATTTAGCAATCAATAACACTGAGAGCATTTGGAATGGCAAGAAATAATCTCAAGAGCTAATGTGCCACAAATTCTCATCTAAGGCCCGGTGTTCTAACCTCTTTAGCACAGCCCCTTGAGGGATTGGGGGATATGATTAGGAATTCGTTAGCAGGCTTCTATTTTTATGCTGATGACACACTTTCTCCTCCCGGGCTCTCTATGTTGCTGGCTCTTGACTTTCTCACTGTCTTTCTAAACTAGATCAGCTCTTTACCACCATGTAGAAACGTGACATGAAGTTCACTGACTAAAGCTCCTCCAAGGAGAAGACTGATATCAGTGAGGGAGAGAGAGAGAGAAAAAAAAAAGAAAAGCGCTTCTGTCATCTGAAATGCAGTCACGTGTCTTGATATCATTCATGAGCAAGTTTAAATCCCATAAGACATTTCTCAGAGCGATCTCTCATATGGCAACCCCTTTCTGTTGCACCCACTGGCCCAGTCTGGTCTGCTGCTCTGCCACCTGCCTCAACTATTGACTCTTGTGATACAAAAAGCGATGCACAAAACCAATAAAGGGTGCTATACAATTTTGTTGAAAACCAGCCTTTTTGTTCGTTCCATCATGTTTGGAGCAGATTACAGTTTGTCCACACAGCCTCACTCCCCCGGGTCTCTTCTATGTGGTTCAGGTATTGTAGACCGGGCGAGCGGGCTGGCGGCCCTGGGCCCTGGGTGCTGTGGAGAGGAGAGGACAGTGGCTGCATTTGTTTCCCATTGAAAAGGATTACAGGTCCTGACGGCCATGATTAATCACCCACCGGCAGACATCTGAATACGGCCAGGGAAAGGTTCAACTTTTTAATTCATCCCACACGCAATCTATTCAAACCAGCTGTTGGCGCTCGGTTCTCTCATCTCCCGCCTCTTTCTTCTCGGTGACCATTGCCTTCTAAACCGTCTTTCTCTCCCTGTTTACAGCACACATAATTATCTCGGGAAGCACAGTTGTTGCAATTGTGGGTGTGTTTGGATGCTGCGTGGTTCTCTTCCTTTATTGGAGATGGGATCCTTTCTTCTTTTGTTGGAGAATAGTTAATTGACTTTGTTAATGCATTTGGGGATCAGTGATTTCTCAACAGCAAATGACCTTTATGGCACTCTGAATCACGCATTGTTTTTCCTCTGTGTGTGTGTGTGTGTGTGTGTGTGTGTGTGTGTGTGTGTGCGTGTGTGTGTGTGTGTGTGTGTGTGTGTGTGTGTGTGTGTGTGTGTGTGTGTGTGTGTGTGTGTGTGTGTGTGTGTGTGTGTGTGTGTGTGTGTGTGTGTGTGTGTGTGTGTGTGTGTGTGTGTGAGAGAAAGAGAGTGCGTCCGTCTGTCTGTCTGTCCGTCCGTCCATCCACCCGCGCGCTGTCGATCTGAAATGGTCTTTGTCTTCGCTGGACGGAAATGAAGAGCGTTTGCCTCAAGTATCTCAGCAGCTCAAATCCATGAACATTTCCACGCTGCTACATTTGACAGACAGCTGGATTCCCATGTTTTGAATGAATATCAGCACATCGCGGTGTTATATCCACTCCTATGAGCAGGCCTTCTCATTAAGACTCAGCAGGTTATATGATGGTATTGCCGGAGTCCCTGGAGCAAGATGAACAGGGACAGCTACACTGCTTAATGCAACGTAGCCTAGCAACAGATAGTGGGATGGCGGTGGAAACATACCCTCATATTTATGTTTACATGAGAGAATGATTTGTCTGTCAGGCTGATGGATCCTAATGTTCTCCTCTCCCCAGGGCTTTCTATGTGCGGCACACACAGGCCTGACACTTACCTAGAAGGACAGGCACCGCCTTCACCAAAACACATGAATACTTAATACTGGTAGACTGCATGTATGCAAAAAGAAGAATGAAAATGGCTTTTGGGGTTGTGTGTGTGTGTGTGTGTGTGTGTGTGTGTGCGTGTGCGTGTGCGTGTGCGTGTGCGTGTGTGTGTGTGCGCGCGCGAACGTAATGAATATGGCTGAGATAGACGAGTGCCCATGCTGACCAAATCATTGGTCATAAACCTTTGGTTTATTTTTCACAGTTCTGTATTTCTTACAGTAAAATCCTGAGTGTCAATTTAACTCTGAGACTGTACAAATGGAGCTGGTAGGGTGACAGGTCCATTAAGACTCAAGATTTTACAGTGTACTAGCTGGTGACCTTGATAAGAAGACCATGTGAATAAAGCGACAGAGCATTTTGCAGACGCAACAGTGTGCAGTGTACTGCACTGTAAACGTGGACAGTGGGAAATCAGTGTGACAATACGAACACCAGTCTTTCATTTCCAGTAAACTACTGTATATGAGCCATATGACTTAATAGAGTCTGTCCTTACTGTATGTCCAGCTCCTCCAGGGACGGACTACATCAACTCAATTAGCCGGGCACAGGCTCAGTATCAGCACCATAGATTAGATTTCACTCGGCCTTGTTTACCAGAGAGGGGCCCACAGAATAATATCTATACAATTTGTGCTTTCAGAAAAATGATGATGGTATCATAGGGAGGAAGTGTAGATGTAAGGCTCTGGTGTGCGGCGGTACGGTATATGCTCGCGAGTCACGGCTGTGATGCGCTGTGAGCGTGTATATTGGCTATTTTCACCACGCAATACTGTTGTATGATTTGTGAGTATGAGGCTATGGCATAATGGTGGGATATAACTGGCTGGGAGAGATGTAGAGAAGGCTTTTGTCAGTAGATAGGCATATCCCTGCTCATCTTGAGAACTTGTTTCCATAGTTACATCAATGTTGTTGAATTGAGAGGATCAGGTATTCCAGTGAGTGATCCCTTACATGCACTGGCTTCTCTTCTATTGATTTTCATCCCTCACAAATAAAAAAATAAATAAAAGAAAAAAAATAACGGCTATTGCAAACCATCCTGGATATATTGTGCATGTAATGAGGGGGGTGAAATATGTCAAAGAACTGTCTGGCTCTCCAGAAAGCCTTGAGAGTGTCAGAGATGGCGGGTCCCATCATGCCACTGAAGGTCATGTAAAGCTGTCAGCATTGTCACGCGGAGACTGACAGACAGCATGACAGCGGCTCAGACTGTAAGCTAATTGCTGTCTCTAAACAGTCGATCATCGCCGCGTTGTTAGCCACATGCTAATGTGTTTATATGAGATCTCCTCAGCTGCGTGCTGTTAGCTACATGCTAATGGCTTTAAAGGAGAGTTAATCACTGCTGCGCGGTTAGCCACATGCTCGCCTACCGCTACATAGTGGTGTGTTCCAGGGGTTAGCAAAACACGGGCGTAACACATGATCGCTCTTTATGAGGCTGGGGCCAGGAAGAGAGAGAGAGGGCCCGCAGACGATGCTAAAAAGACGGTAATGACAGCCATTCACCGCAATCCAATTATGCAAAAGGGAGTCTAAACAATTCCATCATCCCCTAAATTAGATTGTCCTAACGAGATAAAGGCACCAATTAATCCTGAATTAATTTCTACAGCTCATTTTCCCCAGAAAACACTCTAATATGCAAATGCCATTGAGAGACAGAGAGGCATCCCTCTGCAGGCATTTATATGGAATTTAGACTTGTTGTTTGGGGTTTCTGTCTAATTCAATAGACCCTGTTTAGAACTCAAACAAACTTTGACATAGACGATTTTAAAGAAAAAAACGTTAGTAAAGTGTGTGTGTATTCAATGTAGTATTATATTATTACAGTATAAGGATAAATGAAATAGAATACAAAGTAGGGTCACTATTACTGTTTGGGAAGTGTTGTTCTTCTCCCATATGATTCAAATGACAACATTGACATGAAATTACAAATCCACAAGATATGGATAATAGGCTACACTAAATGTGGATAATACACTGGAGCCTATATGATACATGTATATTTTAGTAATTTATGCAGATTGACTTGTTGTGTGACCTACTGTATAATTAGGCCTGCTCCCTTTCTATCTGCAAATTATGCTCCTTGGTGCTAGATTTACCTAAATTTAACTTCTGGCAATAATGTTGAACTGTGACTGAAATTAAATTAAGCCCACTAAAGCCAGGATCATTCTAGTTTGTGCACAAGCCTGTACATCCATGCTTGCTTTGAAAACAAAGCAATTAAGAATTTTGTTCATCATAATCACCATTATCATTTTCCCAGTCCTAATTGCCTGGCTGCCAGCTGTCGAGAGTTGTGATAATTGAGTGATCTGACACATTTCCACAGTATTGTTTTAAAAAAAACAACCTCCACCTCCAGAGTGGATGTATGTTTACTCAAATGACAATGCACAATTAACTGTGGTTCTATTTATTCAAATTTTTGTGTCAGATGTTCTATTTATTTATCATTCACGACTGAATTACTTAGTTGTTTTAGGGAGCAAAAATCTAAGGATCCTTTCGCATCAAATTGAACGCCTTTTTAAATAAATGCCGCTGTAACACGCAAGCCATCACTGTAGACCTGATTTGACTTGAACAGCAGTCCCTTTTGGTATATGATTATATGGTATTCTATAGACTTGCAGCGAGCCATTACCACCTGTGCAGCCCTCAGTGATGACAAAAATAACCAGGCTGTCAGTTGCCAGGCAATATTCCCAACCACTGGTCCACATCAGCTAATTACCAGCAGAAATCAAGTATTGACAGATGGGCCCGTGCATATTGATTGGCCGGCACTGCCACGTTCTAAATCACCAAACGCTAATGAATCATTTCCCGTTCGGGAGAGAGGGAGGGAAAACATTACTCTTCTGTTTGACATCATACCTGTATTGCACATAGCTTATGACATGAGTGAAACCTGATCATAGTCACAGACCAAACTCTAGAAGTCTTCCTCCTCAAAACTCTTTCTCTCATTCTCTATCTCTATTGCTCTTTTTTTGTGCCTGTGTACTAAAATGTCTTCTCTCTCTTTCGGTCTCTCTCTTTCTCTCTTTCTCTGTCTGTTTTGCTCTCTCTGCCTCCCTCTTTCCGTGTTGCGCAGCCGTTATTTTTCATTGCGTCGCGCTGGCCAAGGCAGTAAATACCACGCTCCTCAGACCGCGGACCCAGAGTGACCCCGCAACCTCCATGTCTCTGACGCTTCTCCCAAGGTCTCTCACTCCAAGGCCTCTGTGATGCAGCGCTCTGGTCGCGGCGCGGACCCTGTAATTCACCGGCCTGCTAGATCGCCTGCCAGCAGCTATTGATTTTTGTTTCCCCAATCTCCAGGAGAGAGGGAAAGAAAAGATTAAAAACACTTTGTCAGTTTGGTGGGGAATAAGAATTCTGCGCAGGGGGATACCTAGGAGGGCATGGGGTCAGGGCTGAGGTACTGTATATCTTTATGGCTTTAACTGTTTCTCCACCACAGACATCTCTCTCTCTCTCTGTGTCTATCTATGTGTCTCTCTCAGTCTCTCTCTCTTTCTCTCTCTC
>NC_137611.1:28847961-28860461 GCF_963280865.1 Gymnoscopelus braueri | reverse complement strand
AAAGGTCAGCAGTGTCCACAGGCTTAGAATGGGACAATGTGATTTTGGACCCAGAAAGAATTAGCTATATTACCCATACCAACAGGGATGGGGAACTTGGGTGTTTTACTAATATCAACACCAGGCCTGTCTCAAAAAATGGAGTGTATGCAGTACACAGCTAAATCTTCCGTGTTAATTTAAGTCTGAGAGTGTAAAAATTTTGCCTTAATTGAACTCTGAAAGTGTAACAATGGATCCGTAACTCTCTGAGTTAAATTAACACTTGTGATTACTTTGCTCTGCAAAGAGAGCTACGCAGGTCAGAAATGTGGTAATGCAAAATACTAATTGCATACTAATAACATTACTGGCAAAAGAAAGATATACAAGAAAAAAGCACGGATTTGGTCTTTCTGGGACAAAATGTCATGTCTGCCAGTCTGATGCACGTTTTTCCTCAATAGATTTAGAGTTCACAGCGCCAGCATCAACTCATTTGCAGGTGCTACAAAGCAAAGCTAACCATCGATCACATTTTAATCCATTCAAATAGCACAGGAATAAAAGAATGCCTGCTCGACAGCAGGTTTTAATGTCAGGGTAAGGGCATGGGCTCAGCACTCTTGTAGTGTAGACCCCCCCCCCCCCCCTCCACACACACACACACACACACACACACAGAGACACACGCACACACACGCACGCATGCTTGTGCACACACACACACACACACACACACACACACACGCACACACACACACACACACACACACACACACACACACACGCACACACGCACACACACAACCTCACCCTGCCCCTTGTGACAATTACTGACTCGCCTTCTATTCAACACGTAATGAGAAAAACCGACTGATCGATTTTTGCACTGGCCATTAAAAGAAAGGAAAGCAGCATTTGGGTATAGCACAGGCCAACTCAGGTACCACACACAACTGCAACTATGTGAATAGTAGTGACATTGTGTTTTTGAAGGAGGTGTAGATCAAAGAGGATTGAAGAAGAGAGGAAGACTTTATCATTGACACCATGTCAAATAGTGTCAGAGATAAAGTGCATGATGAAGTGTATTTAGACACACTTCCAGAATCAGTTGTTATAGCAATTACATTGCTATACCCAGAGCACTATTGGACTGACGTAGGCCTAATAAATATATTACCGTTATCTACCCATGAAAGGCTATATATTATAACAGTGCTGTTGGATAGTATGATTTATGATGTTTTCTGATTGATTATATGGATATAAATATTCAGCAGGAAAATATATTATGTCAGTGACGGGGGTGTCTTTTCCAAGCACCACCATGCTGTGCTATTGGGTCAAAGCTTCAGTGCCAGTCACAATTATTTATTAGACTCCATATTCACTCTCTATCCATCACTATATTGCCACCCGGTCCGGTCCCCGTGTTAACGGTCACATCTCTTTATGTTTATTGCCGTGTCCCACCTTCCAGAGGAAGATGATTGACGTCGCTTAAAGGAGACCGAGGTGGGACTAGTGCGCTCTTCTTCTCCAATCGTTGCTTGAGGGGCGGAGGCTTTTTTTTATCTATACTCCGGTTATGAGTCAGTTGCTAGACATAAACGAAACAATAACAGTTGGTGTTACTTTGTACTACATCCAAGCTAAAGCCGAGTGACTTATACGTGTTTGGTACGTTAAGCTTTCGAGGACATTGGGGGGATTTCGTTATAAATGCGGGGGGCGCTGCGCGCTTCACTTTTAATCAGATTACGAACCTTTAATGTTGAATCCTCTCCTTTTTTTTCTACAGTATAGCGGACGGTGCAGGAGTGGCCAAAGCCAAAAGCAGCTATTCAGATCAGGTTTCACCTAAACCAGCTGGGAGAGAGAGAGAGAGAGAGAGAGAGAGAGAGGGTTTGTCAGTCTCCCTCCTCCCAAATCCACAAAAGCTTTACCAAGGAAAAGCGAGAGTGTGTGTGCCTGTGTGGGGCGTGAGAGAGAGAGAGAGAGAGAGAGAGAGAGAGAGAGAGAGAGAGAGAGAGAGTGGTGTGTGTGTGAGAGACGCAGAGGAATCCGGAGGAATTTCCGAGGATATTTTCTTCTTTTGCTGTTTTAGAGAGAGAGAAAAAAGTGTTTGTGTCAGTTGGGAGCGACACACACTCACACACTCACACAGACAGACAGCAGCAGAGAGAGAGAGAGAGAGACCGTACGTGGTCATCATAAGGATGGACGATCAGCCTCGGTTGATGCACTCCCACGGAGGAGTAGGCATGGCCGGGGTCGGACACCCCGGCCTGGCGCAGCATATGCAGGATGGAGGCACCGGAGGGACGGACGGCGACGGGAGGAAGCAGGACATCGGAGACATATTACAGCAGATCATGACCATCACAGACCAGAGCCTGGACGAAGCGCAGGCCAGGTGAGCTCAGCTGATCTTACAAAAAGAGTTCTATTTCCGACTATAGGGTTGCCATGTTGCCTGCTTATTATTATTATTATATGCGACTTTGGACTTGTTTTTCTTTAAAGTTGCTTGTAAATATTGGATAGTTATAGTTGCGGGTTGTGTTTTTTTTTGGGGCTTGTTTCTTAAGTGTATAGTTGCTTATTTGGGGCTTGTTTCCTAAATGTTGTTTAAACCAGTGGTTCTCAAACATTTTCATGTCAAAGACCCCCCAGATTAATATGTATTTGGCCGCAGATCCCCCCCCATCTGAAAATATTGTCTCCCATACAAGAGTTGTGTAAAATGTAAAAAAAAAATCCCACATTTTCTTCAAGATTTTTCCTTTGGAAATAGCAGATCTACAAGCTCACAACAGATGCGTTGTGAGCTTGTAGATCGGCTATTTTCAAATAGCCAATGTATATAGGTTTTAAGTGCTCACAGTGGCCTTTTTGGCTTGTTTTCATTGACATGGTTGCTTGTTTCTCTCGCAAAATCTGGCAACATTGTTTCATTATAGTTGTGGGGAGAATACATTTAACAATATGGTTTGCACTGTGTAGTATAGTCTCTAAAATGACAACAATTACGCCTCTATACCACAGTCAGTGCCATAACTACGTGTAATGGATAGAGCCCTTATAAACTAGCTACCATCATACTTCATCTTCTGAAACAACTTTGGGATTAATGGGGTTATCAAAATAATTAATTATTACAAGATAACGGATTGAACTGCGGAGCAACATACCGTTCTTGTTTCAAAGGAGCTTACACTGTAAGCTTGTGCTATACATGTTGCAGATTGTAAACAGTTTTGACACAGCTGGCACTCTTCATCATTTCGAAATGAATAGGAACAATAAATAACATAACACACTGAGACATGCTCCTTAGTTCCTACCATGTGGACTGTGATTGCTGTGGATTGCACCATATTTGACAATTAATAGAGTCAACATTAAAAACATAGCCTAGCTGTTGTCAATTTGAGGAAAATATGTTTTTCTTTATTATATGTTTTGCTTAGGCTATTTAGTCTTTTAATGTGAAATGTATTTATTTATTCATTTTTAGGCCTTTAATTATTATTATTATTATTATTATTATTATATATTTTTTGAAAATAGCCTTTAGACACATACTTGACACATACTTTAGACACTTACTTACTAAATACCTTACTTTCTACTTACTTCTTTGTACTTCATAGACACAATACTTAAAAAAGTGATAATATTGATGATTCACAACCTAGTCCTAGATGATGTTCAATCACGTATCTTGCAATACTTCTGTCTCTGGGTTTGTGGTGGTAGACCTTTTAACTTTTTAGTGGTGCTGCTATTGCCACTTGTTTGAATATGACAGATTTGTAAGCTGCTGTCTGTTTTGTTTGTTTGCCCAGGAAACATGCACTGAATTGTCACAGAATGAAACCTGCTCTCTTCAATGTCTTGTGTGAAATAAAAGAAAAAACAGGTAAGATTTTAGAACTTTAATTTGTTTACAACAAACACCTCATTTAACCATTTTACACTGCACTGTAGTGTAAACTGATTGAAATCCTAATGATGATGCAATTGATTTGCAATTCAACAATCTGTACCAATGACAACTGCAGCTAATCTAAATATTACAGCGTTACTCCTTTTGCATTGCTCAATTTTGAATTTACTGGCAGAACTCTTCAGCCTACTGATGCACTTGTTTGACACCCCAAAATATTTAGTTTCATTCATCCAGGTGAAGGTGACAGAGCAGCTATTTGAATGTGACTGGTTGTAAAATGAGGTGCTGTCAGTGAAGAGAAGTGTAAGCGTTTATGCCTTCCCATACAGTAAAATCCATAGAGTTCATTTAATTGTGTGTACATATGTAACCAAACGGAACCGTATTAGGGTCCGTTTGGTTACATTTGTACACTCTCTGAGATTAAATAACACTGAGGATTTTACTGCTGAGGACTGGGCCTTCTCAACTTTCTTTCTGATGTTTTCCTTGGCTTGTCTGATGTGTTTGTTTAGTGAGGTGTTTAACACACAGCGGCACACAGTAAAATCCTGAGTGTTCATTTTAGCTCAGAGTGTAAAAATGGTCAGAGGTCAGAGGGGCTTTCTGTTTAGGTGTGCAACAAGGGTCAAAGTCATGAAAAGGAATTATTGTGCACTTAGCGACAGATTAAAGGGAAGATGTGCTCATGTTGATGAAAGGCTGTTGAATATTCTCTGAGGGTTATGCGAGAATACCTGCTTTGAGAGATAGCTATTCAAGAGAGGAAATAAAACAACATCTCTAATATATCCTTATCTGTGAACATGGCTTTGAAGCTGCCGTGTAGGTTATTGAGAGAGCCTGTCACTTTGTCTGCCAGTGTGAAGAGCTTTCTGTTACATGTACAAGCTCCAGTACAATCTGACACCAGACAGTTGGGAAAGGAGACTATACCACAGCCCTTAATTGTGAAGTATTATTCAGTGACATTTGTCTATGACTCACACTGGTTCAGGTTAAAAAAGTCGACACTTAGGAATTTTCACTAAATTTATATAGGAAAACAATCCAGGCTGTGAGAAGGAAGCTACACTAAGTTGGGGCCCTCTTTGGAAATAGCATGCTTAGGAAAGTGGGAGAGTAATGCCTGGCTCTTTGTAAACTGTCTGGCGTCTCTCTGGGTTCAACCAGAGTTCGTTTCCAAAAAGAAGAACAAAGTGACTTGGACCTTTTCCTGGCTTTTCTCCTGCCTCTCTTTTCTCTTCCCGCCGTTATTGGCAACCAGCACCCAGAGCGCTTCTGACTAGAGAGGCTCCCCTCGGGCTGCACACACTCCCCTTCTCAGTTTAGGAAACTTGCCATAGGAAATTATGTCAAAACAGTTTAGATTTGACTTTTTCGGTTACATTTTCCTTTTAGTAAAGCTAAACAAATGCTTTTAGATATTGGCATTATCAACAGTTTTAAAATCATATGAGTCCCCAAGTTGCCATTGCTATTACAAAAATATAGTAGTATATAAATGATCTGATACCTGCTATTAGAGATATACTGTGTGAATCCAGATTAAATGGCTGAATGCGTATCTTAACATTACTGCTGTCTACATTTGAAAGCGTCGAGCTCCAGCTCATCTTCACCCATAGGAGCTTTGTGCAGACGAAACTGAAAATCCTTTCACTGCAGTGACAGTGAAAATGACTCAAACCTTCACCATGGCATTTACAGCCAAATGTGCTGAGTGCAGTGTATGCGAGCGGAGAACAGCCTGTAATTTGTCAGGTCTTTTTTATATTCTTTATAAAGAGTCAGCTTCTCCTCACTTTTACATTGTTGCAGCCGGGGTCTCTCAGAAGAATTGCAAGGCAGAGTAGACTAGTACAAGAGGTCACAGATGTGACACCGACTTTTACCACGCACTCCCTTGGATCCTGCCACTTAAGGCTTAAGCCTTATATAAGGAAGGTTTGTCTGAAACAAGGAACACTGTAGCAGTGCATGGTGTGTCTCTGTGTCAGTTGTTCTACTCCTTGGTTCTGCCTCTCATTGGCATGTTAATGGTAGGTGCGTGTTGACAGCAGCAATATGGGACGTTGCAACGCTGAGGCTTCCTTTGGCAAGCAGCTGACAACCAAGGCAGGGGTACATGCCAGCAGCAGACAGAGGAGGTCTTAACTCCTGACCCTCCCCCCTCCTCCATATATTTGCACTGGGGTCGGCCCCATGTCACGACGGAGGGTATTTAGCAAGCTTAAACAAGCGCAGGGTTGCTTATCGACTCTAGGAGCCCAGAGGTAGAGGCTTATGTTACCACTTTCAGCCGCGCTGCGCTTTTGGGCCGCTCGGGTTGCGTT
Source organism: Gymnoscopelus braueri (assembly GCF_963280865.1). Classification (NCBI taxonomy): domain Eukaryota; kingdom Metazoa; phylum Chordata; class Actinopteri; order Myctophiformes; family Myctophidae; genus Gymnoscopelus; species Gymnoscopelus braueri. The sequence goes on along the minus strand of NC_137611.1, from coordinate 28,854,185 downwards.
TCACTAAAACGCTGTCAGGCTGTTTACCGACCCCGTACCGTGGTGACTTCACCCAAGAAGAACCATCATTGTTTCCAAAAGTTCTTGAGAGCACTTTAGAGTTGTGTTTTCCTGTGTGTGTGTGTGTGTGTGTGTGTGTGTGTGTGTGTGTGTGTGTGTGTGTGTGTGTGTGTGTGTGTGTGTGTGCGTGGTGCGTGCGTGCGTGCGTGTGCCTTTGACTGAGAGTGGTAGAGTGTCTGTTTGTGTGGAACCATTAAGGCAAGTGGAGCTGGCACGTACAGGTTGACTTGAGTAAGAGAAGCCAGACACCAAGTCAACGTTTCTGGGTGTCAAATTTCAGGCCCGGGCTCACTCTTCCTCTCCCTGTCATTTGCTATACTTCCCCCTTTCTGTATTTCTCTCTCTCTCTTTCTCACCCTCTGACTCTCTGTGTCTCTCTCTGTCTCTCTCTCTCTCTCTCTCTCTCTCTCTCTCTCTCTCTCTCTCCCTCTCTCTCTCTCTCCTTGGTTCCCCCCTGTGGGTCTGGGACTGTTTTGTGAGGCCAGTCTGTGTCAACAGTCTCACATTACTCCCATGCAGACTCGGGTCAGACGGAGAGCCCCTTCATGACCGACGTAATCAGACGCATAATATATTGCATTGGTAGATCTAATCAAAGCTTGGGATATACTGAGTCTGTGGGTCCCCCTGACCTTTGACCCCTGGCTTGCATTGCTGATGGGACTCCATTCTTAGACCCTCCCTCACCAAAATACACTGGTGTGGATTCATTCCATAGCCTTGTGGTAGTGTCTTCCAATGATTTTAGGCATACAGATATTCCCTATCCACCTGCACAATACAGTGATAATCACTTGAATGCCTGCACTTAAAATGACATGTCGGTGGACAAATAGCAAAATAGCCAATCTACATACAGAGCGGCTATTTTTAATCCATTGAGACCTGGAACGCATCTGTGTCACTTTAGATTTCTTTGGCTATTCAAAAATAGCAGATATACAATCTGCACTCGGTGCCGCGCTATGAGCTTGTAGATCTGCTATTTTTGAAAAATCTTGAAAAAAAAAATTCAGATTATTTTCAAAAAACTTTGAGGATTTAGATTTTTTTAAAGAATCGCCTCAGGTCTTAATGGGTTAAAATATCTTTCCAAATTTTGAATTGTTTTATAATGTGCATGATGGCATTCCCATAAAAGGGATGTCAGGTTGAAAAGTGGTTAAACCAGACATGAAGGTGAATGACGCCAAATTACAGCATTTCTTCTCTATAGTATCAAGCTAGTGCAGCGAAGGTAGCTGAGCTACCACCAAGTGTTGGATAGACTGGCCACGATGGCTCCCAGTGCTGCTGTTTTTCAGTGTTTAATTGACATGGCTGTCCATGATGAGTTCAGGGGTTAGTGTTGCCTCTCTTTGTTACCCTGCTCTCATCTCCAGTGACAGATGGAGGCATTAGTCTCCAATGTGGCGCTGTCCTGAAACTAATGGCTATGTCCTTGGTTTCCCCGCGTTAGCCGGGAGACTGTATATCTGTCCCTGGCTTGGAAGTGCCGAAGCAGCAGTTTATCCTCTCTCCCCCCCCCCCCCCCCCCCCCTTCATGTTTTAGTTTCCACGGAAAATAAGGCTGAACAGAACCCGCTCTGTTCTCTCGTAAATAACCAAGTTTCCAAACAACGTTTGAAGTTTTTCTGAGGTGATGTTGCTGCTCTAAAATGGCTAGTTTGGTGGAGAAAAATCCTCTTACAGATCTCCACCACTGTTAAGTGTTGGCAAATAATGATAAATAACATATCCTTTTCTTTCTAATGCAAAGTAAGGAGCAGCAATGGCAGTGATTAAAGTTTCATCTTTAACATTTTATTTGTGCGGTATCTGGGTGGTGCAGGGGTAAAGTTCCTGCCCACCTTCGAGGAGAAAGGGGTTCGAATCCTCTACGGTGCATCCGTCTTGTTGAGGCGTTCCAACAAACACAACTGTCCGTGTGCAGGTGGGGGGGGGGGGGGGGGGGGTGATCTCTGTTGCTGCACTAGCAACTCCTACAGGTTGGTTAGGGTGCCTGTTTAGCAGGGAGCTGAACTGAGAAGGATAGCGTGTTCCTCCACACACTCCCGGCTAAACTGCTCACTGTCAGGTGGAAAAAAAGAAGCGGCCGGCTGGTCATGTCATGTGTATGGAGGAGACACGTGGTTGTCTACCCCCTCCCTAAGACCAACCAGTAGGGGTGAGCAGTGACAGCCATTACTAAAGTGGGCGGTAAAAGAAAAAGTTAAAAAGAAAATATATATATTGGGGGGGGGGGGGGATAAATAATGAAAGTTGTTCATTATTGCAGAAATTATTGTTGCAGAAATAGACTGGCCTCGCTTGTTCAGTTGGGAAAACACTAAAGCCTTTTTAGGTCTTCCTGAAGATTTCCCTCTTGTCTGCTGCATATTTAAAGACTTTACCACCACGCTGACAGTGCAAGCAAACACACTCCAGAAACATGATGCAGCCTTTATTTTTGCTGTTCCCTGTCCTCTGAAATAAACTCACTTGCAATTAGGATAGCTAATAAATTATGCAAATGTTGAGTGGCTTAATTGAGACATGTTAATCATGTTTTAAGAGGCTAATTACAGCCCTGTATATCTGAGGTGGGAGTAGTAATTAGCTGTGATGATAACAGGTCTGGCTGTGAAATGGTCATATTGTGTGTGTGTGTGTGTGTGTGTGTGTGTGTGTGTGTGTGTGTGTGTGTGTGTGTGTGTGTGTGTGTGTGTGTGTGTGTGTGTGTGTGTGTGTGTGTGTGTGTGTGTGCGCGCACGCACGCACGCTTATGTGCACATGCCACTAATATGCATACATGGGTGCTTGCATGCCTGTGATTGTTTCAATGCATGTTTCTCCATTATGACTGTACAGTATGTGTTGTTTATAAGCTAATTTTAGGTTTCTTTTTAACAAAAGGCAAATGTCCAAAATGCAACTTCCAAATCTTTGTTGGAGTGTCATGCATTTGTTTGTTTGTGTGACCAGCTTCACCCAATACGCTTAAAAACATCTTTGCTCCAAAGAAACAACAACTAGGTCACAGATAGCGTCGTCTTTCAGTTGTCTATAATTTTGTATTCAACAAAAAATATGAATGTATTGCATCTCTATCTATAGCCTCTGCTTACCGCACTTCTCAATTTGGTTATCTGATGCTGCAGCAGTGACCATTCTGCAAACAGGGGCTTTTATAAAAGCCTTTGTTCTTAGTTTTCTGACAGAGATCATATTCAGATCCATTACGCTAAGAATGCCTTCCCACTTATCGAATATAAAATTGCTTTAGAGAGGAAATTTGCTCTACGGCAGAGCGGAGTTCCTTTTTTATCTGATGTTTGTCTCTGGAGCAGCTTTTAGTGTCTACAAAACAGCTCCGGTGACATTATTGCAGTCGCAATTGCCTCAGCCATTGTTTTTCTTATAGGTACTGTTTGGATTTGATTGGATTTTCCGCAGTCTTGCGGAATTGCCTAACGCTGTAAGACCAGTTGAGGTGTATATCTTCATGTTGTTGCAGTTGAAATAAATGCTGCAAATGTTATTAGCGACATGTTGTGATGAGTGCCACCTGCATACGATTGTCTCCTAAGCGCAACAAATCTTCCCCTACCTCTGGATCTCTTGCCATTTGTTATACGTAAATGCTTAATGCTCGCTTCATTCTTCATCCCAGTATTCCCTTCTGTGACTCCAAACACTTACAGTTTCTCAACACCAGCATCCATAATTTGGGCATGTCATAAGTGAAAAGTCACCCAAAAAGCCTACAGTAGGTATATTTGCTTAATTTTAACCTCTTAGGTTCACCTCTTAGTCGAAAAATCTATTAATCGGTCAGTTTGGCTTTGGTTGATCAAGACGTTTTTAGTTGATTAGTCATTTTATGGCTTTCTTTCTCCTGGATCAATTCATTATTTCTTGAAAAATGAGGACCACGTGTGAGTGTCTTGTAAACTAGTCTAGCTACGTATAACCCTTCAATAGCCCTTGTGAAATCAACATTATAATGTTCAGTTCTCTTCTCATCCTCATCAACCGGAAAATTCTGTTTAACTCAACTAATGGATTAGTCAACAAATTCCTACGACTATATTATTGAACTAAGAATTTCTTTAATCGAGGACAGCCCTGCTTAATTTATAGTCCGTCGCACAACAATTTCACACGGAGAAAATAGCAGATTTACAAGCTCACAATGCCTTGCATCGTGACCCGTTGTGAGCTTGTAGATCAGCTATTTTTGCCGCGTGACACTATCATAGTATATATATTCCAGGCTCAAGTGGTTAAACATCAAGCAAGTAAGCCATGCATTCAGATTTTCTTTGACACATTGATGATGGTGGGCTGCCCTGGCAGTTGATGACCTTTAATTCAGGGTGTGGGATATCATTTCTCCAGCTCCCTGCTGCCATGATGTAAGCAGTGTGTTGGTCGCATGCTGAGGTTGGACAAAGGAACCCCTCTGACTACCGTGAACAGTCAAACATGAAATGGCAAGAGCCTTTCCCTGCCTGACTTAGTAAAAATGACATAAATTAATACACGCTACTTAAACCAGACCAAGATTAATGGTTCCCTTTCGCGGCGGCTTAGATGCACTGTCAGTTGCTGCTCGCTGCCCAGATGGAATCAACACCAATCAATGAGGCTCCCCCACTCTCCCTGGATATCTGCTCAGGATTTTGTGTGGACTACACACACACACACACACACACACACACATTTTTTAATGCATGCATGTTAACATACTGTACATGCATGCACACATGCATGCACATAAACATACAATATATTGCAAGAAGTGCATGCATGCTTGTTTGTTTGTTTGTTTGTTTGCATGCATGCATATGCATGCACGCACGCATGCATGCATGCATGCATGCACACACTCCTGCAAGGACATGCACATATAATATATCACAAACCCAAAACCAAAAAAAAGAAGGGAAAAAAGGCATAAATCACACTATTGCACAGTATTTGTGTTCTGTTTGGAAATCAGCAGTTTCTCCATATAAACTGGTGGGCATATCTTGTATTACTTCCATACTGTGGAATGTTCAATCAGGTGCCACAAAGTCAGATGGGGAAGAGCAGTGAGGCTGATGGCACGGTAGTGATTGGATGTTTCAATTACTGATAGTAATGCCGTGGTGTAGTGAGTCATGCAGTGCAGATAGCACCATTCATTTTAATCAGGACAGGGGAGCGATGGGTGTGGATGTGTCTCCCTCAATGCAGAGTACTTTCACATTTACGCAGGGAAGTGCTCTCCCCCTTTTCACTCCTCTTTCTTTCTCTCTTTCCTTCTTTCTTTCCCTCAATATTTTCTCACACGCACGCGCACACGCACACTCACCCCCCCCACACACACACACACACACTCAGGTGGATAAAGAGTGGAGGAGAGGTTGCCGTGGGTAACGCATGGCGACGAGGTACTCTCTCGGCGAGCTATTCTAATTTATGTTAATAAACCTTGCTGTTGCCGTGAGAGACAAAGGGGCCACAGATGAGTCTCTGTAACCTCGGCACCTTCACTGGAAAGGAGAGGCGCAGACAAAGAACAATGCAGACACACAAAAAGAGAAAAGATATCGAGTAGCAAAGAATGGAAGAGACATACTGTGGTAGGGAGAAAGAGACATGGTAAATTTAGAGTTGTTTTTGTGGCTGCAAAATCAAACGGCCCCACACTGGCATTCTTCAGTGTGGCATTGGTGTGTGGTGTTTACTCCTGTGCGTGCGTGTGTGTGTGTGTGTGTGTGTGTGTGTGTGTGTGTGTGTGTGTGTGTGTGTGTGTGTGTGTGTGTGTGTGTGTGTGTGTGTGTGTGTGTGTGTGTGTGTGTGTGTGTGTGTGTGTGTGTGTGTGTGTGTGTGTGTGTGTGTGTGTGTTGTAGTGGGAATGGGAGGGGTAGAAATGGGCAGGCAGTCTCTCAGGAGTGTTGCTACTAATTCTGTAGTGGCTCAACACGAAGACGGGCTGTTGACGCGTTGGACCGCTTCCCAGGGCAGACGTGACATCACAGGTAGCGTTTAGCGCTGCAGGGTGAGAGCACAACTGTTAGCAGAGGTCAGCAATTGGCCTGGCTGCCTCGCAGCCATTCACCGGAAAGGTCATCTTTAGGCTTAGGCCCTAAAGTAACCTATACAGTGGTTCTCAACCCTTTTCCTTTCAGGGA
>NC_137611.1:28822961-28842961 GCF_963280865.1 Gymnoscopelus braueri | reverse complement strand
TCATTAGCAAAGGAAAGAGGTTGAAGGGAGCGGGAAGGGGGCTCCATACTTAATGAATTCCACTGCATCTTCACACCTCCCCACCTAGTTAACCCTACCCCCTCCAGTGCTCAAGGTGTCAAATTAGAGCAGCTGGAGAAGGAGAGCGCAAGGAGAATCTGCAAGGTGCATCGGTCCCACCCTCACCTAATTCTTCCACAATCTCCTTCAGATGCACCTAATGCGCCACGATATTCATGAATAGTTTCCCATGTAACCACTATGCTAATAGCGACTGGATCTAATTTAACCCATTTAGACCTGGAACGCATCTGTGTCACTTCAGGTTTCTTTGGCTATTCAAAAATAGCAGATATACAAGCTCATAGCGCGGCACCGAGTGCCGCACTATGAGCTTGTAGATCTGCTATTTTTGAAAAATCGTAAAAAAATATTTTTTATATTTATTTCAAAAATCTGTTAGGATTTAGAAAACATTTTAAGAATCAGACTCAGCCTTAATGGGTTAAGCCGAGTCACATATGCACGCTCTCTCAGCGCCCACTCACTTTAATGATCAGGGAACCGGCTACATCTCTTGATGCTGGGGGGGTGGGAAAGAATGAACCACCTAATCAATGTTAATCTTGCAGCGGTGCGTGCTGTGAAGGTGCGGTGTAGCCAACCTGAGGTTTCGGTGTCTACTTCAATCCGACTTTGATGGCTGATATACTCCTGACTCAACACGGAGCCGGCTTCCCCCATGGCTGTGCTTACTCACTCCTGAGCCTGCCGTTTAGTTTTGCCTTGGCAGACCGGGGCCACAGCTCATTAGACTAAAAGAATGTGCCTGCCTTAATTAATGATATGTAAATATCCTTGAATTGGCCGTATTTGCATATTAAGAGAGATTTGCGGAATCTGTGGAGTAATATATTTTAATTAGGGATTAATTAAAAATAATGGGAATTTCATTTCGCCCTGGCAGGTTGTGTTTGGTGCGGAGCGAGCGTCTGGCCCAGTCTTTGCAAGCACTGTGAGGCGGTTACCGATATGAAGGAAGCGCTGCTCTCCCACACGCTATCTCTGCTGCATACAGACATGCATGTGCAAAACCCCTCTCTTTCTCTCATACGCGCGCACACGCACACACGCACACACACACACACACACACACACACACACACACAGAGATACATTCCATGAGATGCCAGAGGACCTCCCAGGGGGTCCTCACAACAAAGCTTGCTAGCTTTGAAGAAGGCGTGGGGGATCCAGAGTGAGCGCTCTCACAATATGTTGTTGGGATGGTCCCAGTTTGGCTTAATTTCATCTCTTCTCTGCTGTCTTTTTTCTTTGGTTGTAGATGGGGAATGGCTCTCAGACACGGAACACTAGTTGTGTTGGCAATTATGTTAATGGAATGCCATTAGGCCATGATTCTGTATGAGCGATTGGGGAGAGAGGGCACGTTTTCAGAGACCCAAGTCAATGCAAACGCTGTGTCTGCTTAATCCATTTTCCAGGAGAATATTTACCTAAGCGTTTTTCTGCTTCTATAAAATGAATCGGGCTATTATTTTTTTCTTTTTTTTTGCCATTGGAACCCAGCCCACTCCTGTAAGTGATGCGATATCATTTCAGGCTATTTTCACAGGGTGACAGTATAGTCAATATCGTTGCTGTCGGGCAGAAATCTCGTATGTCCATATTTCAACTTTCTTCCATAAATTAATGTCCCACTTCGTTATACTACAGTGTCACACAAAAGTAGCGAGTTGTGATCGGTTATTTTTTGCAATTTTTCATTAATGTTTTTAAGTGAAAGTGTTAAAGTGTGCCTGTGGGTTTTATCAATATTGAACCAATGAAAAGTATTAACAAGAGCTGGTGACGATATAATAACAACATTGGATCCATTAGACCTTTTTTTTATATAAATAATTTTTTACATTTCCTGAAAATTAACGGCTTTGGACATAAGGTTTCCACCCGACAGTGGTGATATACTTTTCTTGACAGCTCTAAAAAAAAAGAAGCTCTAAAGAAGAAGAGGCCATCTGTCATCACTGTCACTAATAACGCTGGCGACATGGCTACTATCGTGGAATCTGCTAGGTGGAAATCATCAACGCCGCATCCTGTTTCCTGCTGCAGGTCCTCTGCATAGACAGGAGAGGCAACAACAACGCACACAAACCGCAAACTCAACCACCTCACTGCAAAGATCGTCCTTTTGATAGCCTAATTTGGTTTTGACCACCGTGTTGACTCATCACAGAGTTCTTTCTGAAAAGTGTGACACGCTAACATTGTACACAGTAAAATCCTCAGGGTTAACTTATCGATTTTAACTGTGAGAGAGCACGAATATACCCTTATGGGTCCATTTGGTTCCATTTGTACACTGTCATAATGTGCGAACATTCAACGTAAATAGCAGATTTACAAGCTCTCAACGTGTCGTGACGCGTTGTGAGCTTGTAGATTGTCTATTTTCGGTAAAGACATTGAATTGGTGTAGTAGAGTTTAAAAAGCAGGGGACCAAGTATAGGCCCCCTAGGGAACCCTGGCCAACTGAAGTATATAGGGTTTAAGTTGTAAAAGGAGCACTTCACCTATTTTCAACCAAATCTTCATATGATTGATCCTCACTAATGCTCATTACTAGAATTAGTGGTACAGTAGAACATTTTCATAACTCCACCCCGAGTCCACTGCAGCTAAACCCGAGCTGATGGTCCATATAGATCGCGTATTTTATCGCTCGAATGTTGTTGTTTTTTGGTGATATCTGACTTTCATAATGACAGAAAACTCTCCACGGTGTTTGTGTTAGATGCGCCCCTCCGGAAGTCTCGCCAGACGAGATTTCACCCGTGATTTCATCCAAACTGGTTGTAAACACTACGGCGGCCCACCGTCCGCTCGTTTTTTTAGCTGCGGTGTACTTGGGTGGAGTTATGAAAATGTTCTACTGTGCCACTCGTCCTAGGATATCATAATATCATATAAAGGTAAGAAAAAGTCTAGTCCGAAATTCTCCTTTAAAGTTCATAACATTTAGATAAAATGCAAGCAAATAAATACAAATAAACATCAATAATGTTTTGATGGATAAATGCAAAAGATTAAATCAACCCGGCCTGGTGGGGATCTGCGCTCAGAGGAGCGCACTTTTCTAGTTTATTATCTATTCAGTAAGTTAAACAAAAATGTAGGCCTTATATTTTCATATTTTATTCCACGCATAGTTGGGGATAAGCTTGCGCACAGCAGCACAACAGGTGAACACAATTAACTTCAATGAGGGAATTTGTGAGTGTTGCACCAAAAGTTGCCGTTCTACAACCTCACCATGCCTCTAGAAATCAGAGATGATGTGGGCATGTAGGTGTACATGAAGTTAAATGCGGGATATTTGTTTTGTGTAAATTAACTCAGTTCAATGAAATGTGCACAGGTTAACGGGCTCAAACAATGTCAAGATTCTAGCTGCTGAAATAAACTTAATCCATTTGCATAATTGGATTATTGTTGACAAACGAACAGAACATGGATGTTTGTTTGCATTATTATATTTTCGTCTGTCGGAGCGGTGAGGTCACTGCTTCTCTCTACTTTTGTATGATCGTGATAGCCTAAACTTGGAATTTGTTTACTGTTATTAATTTCTATTGCTTGCTGGACATTAAGACACTCATATTGTTGGGGATTTTGCTGTATTTTTTCCACATTTATTCATCTATATTTTGTTGTTGATCAAACGTCCGGTTGTGTTATGTACTGTTTGATTTGTTGTGCACGCCACACAATGGATGAGTGAGAGCTGCAACGCAGTTCACTACTGTGTTATACCTCTACTGGGTAGTTCCAGTAAATGGCAGTTCCAACTTTCTAACTAAAAGGACAAGTCTAGGGCAAATTAATGATGATGAAAAACATCGGGCCACATCGGTGGCAGAACTACCGATGCCGATGTCATCAAAAAAGCCCCAAAATGGCCGATATATTGGTTAGACCGATAAATCGTCCAGGCTCTGTTTTACAGTACAGTGGAGTAGAGCTCATGTTTGTATGTTTTCTGAGTCTCTCTCTCATATATCTCTCTGGGCTAGACTCAGCGTAGAGGCATAGGGAGGAGGGCTCCTTTGGCATTTGTGATGTGTCGTCAGTGCGCTGATGTTATTGATCCCGGACCTTCCGAATTCATTAGGAGATCCAGCCCAACTGCACCACATCTTTATTTATGCTGCTGCTGCTGCTGCCTTGTCGGTCTGCCTCTCTACCCGGCTCTCTCTCTCTCTCTCTCTCTCTCTGTGTATCTCTGGCTCCCCTCCTCTTTCATCCTCCATGCATTATTCTTTTATTATTCTTTTACAGCTGCCTTATCGCCTCTATTTTGGCGTGGATGAGACCTGTCATCTTTGGGTTTGGACTGGGGAGCTGACGGGAGACTTCAAGGGTGAGGGTGGGGGTGGGGGTGAGGTAGGAGAAAAAAGAAAATAAAAAAAAACTGCTGAACCCCCCCGCCCCCCCTTCTCTCTCTTTTTTCTCTCCGCTGAAATGGACTTCTCCTTCCTTTTTTCCTTTCTCCTGCCCCCTCTCACCCTCTCTCCATTTTCACTCTCTCTCTCTCTCTCTCTCTCAGTAATGAGAATCCCCTCTCTAATTGAGGGAGCGGTGGTGAGCTGGCCGAGGGCGGCAGGGTTAGATTGTGATACTGGCTACGTGACTGTTATGCTGATGGAGGTGGCAGATCAATAATTTAGGCCCTGACCTTAATGGTGATGTTAAAATGCTCATTCTTCGGGAGTCTGGAGGCCTTAAAGGTGCAGAGGTGGATAAACCCAAGGAGCTGGCGGGAGCAGGAGGTGCTGTGTGGGGGGATGGTGGGGAAACAGATAAGAGAAGAGGATGAGGAGAGGAGAGGAGAGGTGGAGAAAGAGAGTGCATTTTGCAGTCAACGCCTCAGTCGGTGAAAGGGGTGGGGGGGGTGGGGTCATGAGTGATGTTTTCCCCGCTTCTACATTCGTACGCTCACATTGTCACCAACATTCATCCTCTTAGTATCTGTATATGAATGCCATAAGCTTTCTATTGCCTGCGTTGGATAGCTGGTTGTAATCCGTTTCCGTGAGGAATCCTCCATCGCCCGTTGCAGAATGCATTGCGGGCCAGCCCAGACACCAGGAGTGAACAAAGACCGCGGTAACGAGTGGGTTTAATCTGGTTCTGGGCTTGTTTTCCGTTGCTAGCTTAAGGCCATGCGCATTGAGAATTTCGGACGGCCATCGATTTGATTCCGGGGGACATTAATGTCAAGGCCTCATGCATCTCTCTTGAATCCCTGAGCCCGGGACGAGCTCTCATTCCCTGATGGCAGGATGCGACCATCCCAGCCCCCCCCCCCCCCACCCCCACCCCCTCCTCCTCCTCCTCCCCACACACCCACCCTTAGGGGATGATATATTAGATATAACCAATTCAATTTTATGCAGCCAGAACAGACGCCCTGGGGACATAAACACACACATTTTTAATACACTCCTCACCAGGAAGCCCAACGCGCTGGAGCCTGCGGCTGCCCTGGGTCTCCTCTCACACTCAATTATTAATGTAACGGCCGTAGTGGCTTAATTAAATAATAAAGACAAGCTCTCTGCAAAGGAATGGGACAAGGACAAGTCAGGAGGGAAGGTGGCTTTGCCAAACACCGTATTTTATCAAATGAGAACGCAAGGCTGTAAGCATGCCACGTTGCAATAACCTTTGTTGATGCTATGAATATTTTATGCATTTTCAGAGATAAATTGGTGGTTAACTCATCAGATGCTTATGGCTCCATGTCTACCGATTGGATCTCCTTCTGTATGCTGTGTTTGTCTGTATGTATCTGCATTTTTTTTTATATCAGAGGTTAACTATTAAATAATGGGATGTATTAAATATTCAGCAATTTAATGAGGAAAAGGGAAAGGGGTATATTTGACAAAGGTTGCCTCTGTGGATAATTTTTCCAGAAACCCTTGTTGGAAATATAAATCATTTGCGGGTGAGGTGGAGACTTTTTGGCTTAGAGTCTTGGATCTGCCCATAAATCAGTTTCCTCGAGTGTCAGGTTAGACGCAGGGTTGCTATACCTCAGCTACATAAAAAGAATGATTTCCTCAGATTATGGATTCCTGCCACCTCAAGGGCAAGTCAGAGGAAGCACTCTTGTCTCTGACGTGATGAAATGTGGCGTTATCTTTTACTTTGTTTCATTAGATTCACTGGAGATTACACACTCTATCCTCAAAGACTGGATTGCCTAGCTTGCTAAGATGAGGGACCCTCTGGCCTGGGGGCAAATATATATTTCCACGGCTCCCATCCCCTGCTCATTTTTTGAGTTCATGTCTATTTTAACTTGTAATTAATTATTCAAATTCATTTTGAAATGCAAGTTACATTTTGAGTGGCTCGTTCAAAGGCGAAAGACGTTTTTTTTCCCGCTAATGGCAAGTAAGCCCCGCCATTAGATTGAAAAATAGGCCCATTGTGTGTGTTGACTTGGTGGCGCGCTGCTATGAAGGATTGCGACAAACTGAAGTGTTTAAATCGCCGAATTGAAATTAATGCCCTCTCAAAGCCAGGCTTGCTGACGATACATTAAAGCTAATACTCCGGTGAGGTCGAACAAATGTTTGTTTATACACATGAAATACACTTGGAGAGAATGAAATGATTGGATTTCTACAAAGTAAACACTTATATTACAGAGAAAAACAAATTGTAGAGCAATGAGGTGTGCGCTTTTGCTACTTACTGTATGTGTATCTTTTCGAGGGGTGTGGGGGTAATTTTTTGTGCCATGTTTTATTTATGGGCTTATTCTTCTATGTGCTTTATTTTCTTTCCCTGTTCATTGTTTTCTTCTGAATTTCATGGTCAATTATAATGACCATAATGGTCAATTCACACACACACACACACACACACACACACACACACACACACACACACACACACACACACACACACACACACACACACACACACACACACACATATATATAGGTTTTTCCTTGTCTTTTTATAACCTACATATTTAATGCACATCCCGTTCCTTGTTTGGTGCCACTGACACATTGAGACACTTTCAAAAGGTCATGCCTCAAGTCTGCTTTGTCACATCACTTATTCAGGCTACTTTTATTTATTCATGCCACTTTTCATTTTTAATAATTTAATGCAGTCAAATGTTTCTTTTATGCCACTATAAAGTGCTCGCCAAGAGGGCTGAGTTGAGGAAAATATGGCTATATGGCTTTTTCATATGGTCGAGAGACAATCCTCCGTGTAAGTGTGAGCCGTGTGTGTCAGTATAAGCTGTTATGTGTATCGATTGAAATTATCCCTCATTTACACTGCAGCCAAGGAGCTCTCAGAGGCCAGACGCAAAGGCAGAGAGTGTAAGAGCCTCCCCCTCGCCCTCGTCCTCTTCTTTTTCCTTTAGAATTTACTGCCGATGGCTGAGAGTGGTATTTATTTTCCTCAGACTCTGCCCCGCTATCCCGGAGTTGGCAGAGTGATTTTGTAGAATAGAAACATTATAGACTGTTAGTGTCAAAGTGTTAAATGTGATGTATAGAGCTGGTGGGTTTCAGAGGGAGGAGGGGCGGAGTAGGCGGTAAGGAGGTGAGCACCGCCAGCCGTGACTGAAGCAAGGTGCTCATGGGAGAGAGAGAGAGAGTGAGAGAGAGGAGCCATCCACCATGTGAGGGATGGAAGGGTAATGTGGCGGGAGGTAATGGCTTTTCTCAGCCCCGCCGAAACAGAGGGGAGATCATTAGGGGCTGCCGCGCCGCCGCACCGCGCTGTCCGTTTACCCTGCCGCTGCCAGCGGCCCCTGTCAGGGCGGGGACGAGGAGACACACACAGTGTTTGTGTAGTAGCCTTACTATGGCAGACGGACACTGGTACAGTGGTGGTGCTCCACAAGGAGGTGATAGCGATATAATGAGGTTTGGGACCTCCCTTACTGGGAGCGAGATACACCTGCTTGGTCTCTAGCTAGTAGCTACTGTGCACTCAAATGTAGACAGATGCAAATACTTCACCGGTTACAGTGTTCTCTAAAAGGTATGTACAGTATGCGATTGTGTGGTAGCACTATTAAAGGAGCACACATTCCTCCACACAGATCCTTCCTGCTGGTCATGTGGTGTGAGTTGAACATTGAATTGAATTGAAGGTTAGCTTTGGTCGTTGGTCTCGACAATGTGAAAATCAAAATGCAATGTTGCCATATTTGTGCCGGAGCTCCCCCCTGCTTTTCATTTGATTGTATATTTCAGGATGCCATTGGATGACCTACATAGGGAATTAAAGTGTAGTCATTGTTTTACATAAAGAAAGACCAAAATGATTGTTCTTCCGCAAAGTAGATTATTGTTTTTGGGTATCGGTATTTATATAAAAGAAAAAAGAATATACATATAGCTAGATATAAATAATTTGACTTGATATTAGGATATACTTTAGCTATTCTTGATTCAAACACTTTAAGATCTTTATAGCCAAGTACTTACTAAAAGATAGCTTGAGGAAATATCCTAGGTAAACAAGCCTGTTACACATCCCAGCCCAGTTAGGTTGAGTATTGCCTCTGTTGGGCAGAAACCTTGTATGTTCAAAACCATTACTTTTCAGGAAATGGAAAAAATAACCTGTGTTTAATGGATCCAATGTAGTTATTATAACATGCCCTATTTTGGGCATGTTATTATAGGTGAAAGTTTATAAAGATTTAAAAAAATTGTAAAAATTGCAGATTTATAAGCTCAAAACACATTGCATCACAACGCGTTGTAAGCTTGCAGATCATCCTTTTTTCTTTTCTTTTTTTTCTTGACACTGTCATACAAGTATGAAATGAAAATACCGTAGATGAAATATGGACATACAAGATTTCTTCCCGACAGCAACGATATCATATAAATATTCCTAAATACTTTTTTTCTTTTCTTTCATTTTTTTTTAACCTGTATTAGAAATAGAGGTGTACTTGTGTGCACCAGCAAAGAATCCTTATGACTGGTTAACAGCACTTTTGAGCTGCAGGTCGATTTTTGCCGCGGTGAGCTTCCAGCCCTCCGTGACAGAGAAGATTGGACGTCATTAACCCATTCAATCCGGGAACACATCTGTGTCATTTTAGGTTTAAGCTATACCTATTATTTTATACTTTGGCTAGTCAAAAATAGCAGATCTACAAGCTCATAGTGCGGCACCGAGTGCCACGCTATGAGCTTGTAGATCTGCTATTTTTGAAACATTTGTGCAAATATTTGAATACATATATTTTTAGATTTTTTTTTAGCTAACGTCTTTGCTTCTGGAGGTCCCTGGAACAAAATATTTTACAAATGTTAGCTTTAAAAAATATATATTCAAAGATTTGCACCAATTTTCAAGATTTTTCAAAAATAGCTTGTATATCTGCTATTTTTTAATAGCCAAAAGAAAAAATGACACTGATGCGTTCCCGGTCTTAATGGGTTAAAGCCTACACTCTGTCCGCTGTCTGGGGCGTGTGAAATGGGCTCTGCTGCAGCTGCTAAAAGCACCGACTGTTATTGTGTATCTCCATTGTACATCTGGAATCTCAAAAGGAGGCTACATAGACCCCTATGTGCCTGTGTTGCATTGGTTTGCTTTGTTGTTTGTTTTAATTGGAATGTGTGGTGGTTGGCTATAGCAGTGGTTCTAAAAGTGGGGCCCAGCTACATTTGTTAATATAGTATCACAATCAGTTTAACCACTTTAACCCTATTTTATATTTAAGCTATCAAAAATAGACGATCTACAAGCTCATAACGTGGCAACGCATTGTGAGCTTCTATTTTTGAAAATATTGAAAAATAATTTCATAATAATTATAATTATAATAATAATTTAATTGATCATTTACAAATCTTCTCTTCTGGGTGTCCCTGGCACAAATTATTTTTAGGTTTCATCCGTGGACAAATACAGATCAATTTGGGGGTCCTTGACATGAAAACGTTTGCGAACCACACTGGGCTAGAGAGTCATGTCCCGGGCACAGTTTGAAGAGCCTCCTAGTGTCCCTGTCAAGACCAGTACACACTGTATTAGTAAAGGCTGCAAGAAATATGATCACACCAATAAAACAGACCAATTATTCCCCATTGACAACCTTCAAAGCCCTTTTTTATTGGCCGATTCAGCCAAATAAAACTTTATTGCATGAGTGGAAAGGGACACCATCATTTTTGCATAGCTTTTCCAGGCCTAGCGTTTATATGATCCCCGTTATTACACCTCTGTGACATTTTAAACTTTATTGAACATGACTTTAAAATGTGTAGGCAGTATATAAAGATTGAGGAATTTATTTCTTTCAGATGGGACGAGCGTCCCTGACAGTTGAGACCTGACTGGAACAGCTTGGCATCGTTTAGTGTCTCCTTGTTAGGCCAGGCCGTTTATTAAAGCATGTGAGTGCGTTTGCAAGGTCTCTGAATTAGAGCCCAACCCATGCCATAATTTTGAATCTGATTCCGATCTCGATTTTGGAGAGTCCTACCGATTTTGACCAATATTTTGTCAAAATGTGCAACATTTTCTAATTAATTTCAAAAACTTAGATTGGATTCTATATGGGAACATTTAATTAGAATTTATTTTATTTACGGATACCCAAAATATAGGGACAGAAAAGTTTGAAGTGGTTAAAATTCGAGACACCTGCATAACTGCCAATACTGATGAAATTCGTTCAAAAAATAATGAACAATATATCGGCCAGACTGAAATATCGGTCGGGCTCTACTCTGCATTCCCCTCTGTTGATAATCCTGTCTTCCTTGGGGTCAGGATTTCGACAAATCCTTGCTTAAATTTTATAATTTTAAACATGAGGTATTTCAAACGTCCATGTGATAGGAAGGTGTCTAGGCGTAGTACTGTGATACGAAGGAAGTGAGCCCCGCTTGATTCCACAGATGCAAAAGGGGGGGGGGGGGGGGGGGGGAATCCCATTTATGTCATAAAGATGGAAGGAAAAAGAGGCAGGCACAGAGAAAGAGAGAGACAGATAGAGAAAAAGAGAGAGACAGAGAGAGATCGAGGTCCTGGCCCCCTTCGCTGTGTAATTAAAAGGGGGGTGTCTGTCAGGGGTGGCTGCTGCTTTGTGTGGCCCCATATGTTTGGGCCCTGATACAGGGAGGATTATTCTGTTTGGAAGGCTGATAACAGCCTGTTTATAACCTTGGCAGAGACTGCAGCCTAATCTGGCAGCGGCACATCTCTCCCCACCTCCACCCCCAAAAATTCTCACAGAAAAACCATATTGGCTACTTTGTCACAACTGAGGAAAGAGTAATGCCCCCAAAAAAAGAAAGAAAAAAAGACTGCAGTATTCCACGTCCTACAGTCTCCTTCTGTACAGATGCTCCAGTGTCGTCTAATGTGCATTAAATGTTGACATTCTAATGTTATGTCACAGGGCATGGTAGCGTCATGGTAATCAAATGTTGACAGGTGTAGAGTCCATCCATTCATGTGAAGAATTATTCTAATTATGTTTTTTTTTATTTTTTCACTGAGCTGTGTTGGCATTTTATTGTCAACACATATTTGTTTGCCACCTCCAAATATTCAGTCCACTTTCCCGTTTCAAGGTTGTTGCGCTTTATTGAGCCAGTTTTGTGCTTACCTTCTCTTTGTCAAGTCAAATTCTCTTCTTTTGCAAATTTCATTTTCATCTTTCACTTCCATCGCTGATTAGTTTTGTCTTTTGTTCCCAGAACATAGTTATTATAGATTCTTTGAAGTGATTGAGTGAGTCATAATTTAAATTATTTTACTGCCAACTGCTTTATGATTTTAAGTCCTTTGTGTTTTTCAAATAGGCGTTTCAAATAAAAGAAGAAATTATCTCCCTTTGAAGCAATCAAAATTACACCCTTCCTATGCTAATTGCTACATGAGAGATTTTTTTTTTACTTTGACTGAACAATGCAGAAAAGCATTAAGGGGTAAAGTTCCTGCCCACCACCATGGAGACTGGGTTTCGATTCCTTCACTGTGTCTCAAGCTTGGCTGGGTGCTCCAACAAACACAATTGAGCGTGTTCTTGGGTAAGAAGCCGGCAGGGGAGGGTGATCTCTGTCACTGCGCTAGTGACTCCTACAGGTTGGTCGGTGCGCTTGCTGTATAGGGAGCGGAACTCCCAGTGAAACTCTTAAATAAGTGGCTGGCGATGTATGGAGGAGACGTGGACCCTCACCCTCCTCGAGACCAACATTGGGGGTTGGCAAACACGTGGGGTGGGGTTACGGTTTGATCGAGGAACAGCAATAAAAGCAACCTGCATTTTCTCAAGACACTAAAAAGAAACATTTTCTCAAGACACTAAAAACAAATGCTCCCCAAGTCCTATATGGTGGATCAGTTAAGCAAGACTTGGCATTTTAAATATTTTCAAATATTATATCTATCTTTTTTTTAATTATTATTAGACTTGTCATGCTTTTAACGTGGGTCTATAACAATGTAGAGCTAAACCACGTCTGTGACATTACATCCACAAGCAGGGTCACTTCCACTTCATAAGAAGATGTATTGAAATTCAATTCAAAAGTCCACATCCCTATTTGGCCGTGAAAAGAAAATCCCGTAATTCTCTCTCTCTGACTTGCACTATCGGTGTTAATGAGAAGGAACAGCAAGGGATTAGCTTCCTGCATGCTGAATAAAAGTCACCCCCTGTAGCATGGCTGCTCTGCTGGCGAAGGACCCGTAACCAGCGCCGCCACGGTGAGGGGAGTATTCAGAATGGCAGGAGAAGAGAACTGTCAACCTGTCACCCAGCCCCACCCCCGCCACAAACCCCCCCCCCACCCCCGATAAATTAAAGTTACACAGTGTGCGTGTTGTAGCAGCGGCTGTGCAGAAAGCCTGGCTCCTCAGGTCTCAGGAGAGAGCAGGCAACTAGGTCAGACTGATAATGTAATCCGCTGACTGGATCCTCAACCCAATACATCCGGAGAGAAAAGCATGACAGGGAAGAAAAAAAAGGAAAAAAGAAAAGTGGAAAATATTGCAGGGAGAAAATGGGAACTTTTCATGTGTTGTTGCACTGCATGTTATTAGACTTACGGGTTCCATTGCACAAATGTGGAAAGGTTACAATGGAGTTAGAGGAGCGAATGTCTTCTATAAGGGATATTGATGCCGAGCAGGTGTGTCTGTTTAGCGTGTGTGTGCGAGCGTGCGTGCACGTATGTGTGTATGTAGTGTATGTGTGTGCATGCTTGTCCACATGCTTGTATTGTTTTGAAACAATGGTAATAAACACTTGCTATGCATCCCATGTCTGTAATGCATTATAAACATACTTATAGTGCATTAGAATCAGCTTGTAACACTGTATAATGATTAGTTATAAGTTTATAAAGCCTTACAGACATGGGATGCATAGCAAGTATTACCATTGTTTAAAAACTGTAATAGGGTATAATAATGTTCCTTACTTGGGTTCCATGTAGGTTTTATCTGTTCACCGTGTATGCACCGTGCTTGCACTGTACTGTACCGTCCAAAGCAAAACAGTATCATGCCACCACTCCAGGGGGAGAGAGTGACATGAATTAGTTCCTGCATCAGCAAAGTGCATTTTCATTCCCATGCAGTATTCCAGAGAGGGCTGAGGGCCCACTGTGACAACCCTGCCTCCCTGCAGGTGTGGAAATCAAACAGGGCCTATAAATAGCCCAGGCAGCTGGGAGTAGTGTACTGTAGACTGAGGGGGGGGGCGGGGGGAGTGGAGAGGTGTGGGGGGGGATTAGGGGTCCAGCTGGGGAGGCAGGTGTGTATAGACTGGCCGACAGAATAGGACTGCTGCTATCTCATTGCATCTTAAAGATGCCCGCAAAGTGTCACACCTGAGCTCAGTGTACCCGTCCCGATGACCACTGTCTCTAACTGTCTATGTATCTATCTATCTATCTATCTACAGTATCTATCTACAGTATCTATCTATCTATCTATCTATCTATCTATCTATCTATCTATCTATCTATCTATCTATCTATCTATCTATCTATCTATCTATCTATCTATCTATCTATCTATCTATTTATCTGTCTACTCAATCTGATCTATCTATCTATCTATGTACTCAATATGATCTATCTATCTATCTATCTATCTATCTATCTATCTATCTATCTATCTATCTTGATCGGTCGAGCTAGCTGGATCGATAGATCGATCTAGGAACTATGTGCGAATTTCACCCACCTTTTATCTACCCATCACCCATCTATCTATCTATGGTATCTATCTATCTAATCTGTAAGTGTGGACAGGTACAATTCACGTTTGACTGCAGATACAAGGCTCCCATTTCCAGTGGATGAGTTGAAATGTCTATCATTCACATGAAATCTACCACTTTAGGTTGGTGGGTTTGCATTATTGTATTAATTCCAATGTGCTGTATGCTCCTTGTAGCCAGAGGCAAAATTACACATTGTCATCAAAACACACACATACGCCCCTACAAGCTCACCACAAACAAACAAACACGCTGTCCCGGACACACGTATGCAGGCGCGCACACACGCATGCAGGCACGCACACACGCATGCACGGCTTCACAGCTGATTGACAGCAGGGGCTCCCCCTGACCCAGTATAGTGCTACTGTGGGACAACCCTAGAGGCCTATGATTAATGACTAGACCTTATCCATTGGTGGTGTGGTAGGCTTGCCAGCCTGGCCAGTTAGACTGCCTGGACCACTACCTCTCTCCTGTTAATGCTTTCTCTGCCTCTCTCTCCCTGTCTCTCTCCTTCTCCCACCCTCTAGCTGTTCCCAGTAGGCATTGTCATTGTCATATTCATTGCTCCTGCTCTAAACTCTTGTCCTGAGGAGACCTCCCCTCTCCCACACACAAATGCACATCCTGACGCTGGATCCATGCAGCTAATTACTGTGATTAGGTTGATTGCTAATCGGCTATTGGAGGCAGTGACCATGCACAGGGAAACTTAAGGACAAATCTTGAAAATTAGGGTCACTGATGCTTGTAATAATTAGATTTGGGCAGAATCATATCTAATTATTACACTCAGAGAAGAGCCGAAATTGTCAAGATTAAAGATATGCCACTCAAGTTCATGCATTGTCTATTCTCACCTCTGCTTGTTATGTGTCAAATTGTTCTTGCATTGTTACCTCATCAGGAGTATTGAGACAGTCTATGGGGACAGTACATGTGAGATATTCATTTTATTTTTATTTTTATTTTTATTTACTTTTCCTACACCCCCCCCCCCCCCCCCATTTGTTTTCCAAAACATTTTCAGAATTTAAAAAAATACAAATTTAAAATGTTTCAGATATTCTGATCCCAGGGAGACAAGACATTTCTCTTTTGGGTCACAAGCTGAAAAGGTTTGGGAACCCCATGGGCTGGGATTATTAAATGTTTCTGGTATTCCTAAATTCAGTGTTGCATGATTTAAAGACTGTCCATCTAATGGTACACCAGCAGGTTAACACCAAATGCAAGAGAATTATTTACAAATACTACAAGTCTTGCATGGAGTGGATCTGGCCTTTGTAATGGACTGTGATGGCTCTTATTGTTTTTCTCCCGAGACGGCCACGAGCAGAGTTAGCACGGCTAGCGTTTTGTACAGCGGGCCTGGCAAAACAGCAATCCTCAGAGGGATTGCCGTAGCTGTGACAGTCGCCGAACAAAATGCACACGCTGCAGAAAAAGCCTGTTTGACTTATTCTGCCTTGATGGGAAGCTCCCTGATAAATGCAGCGAGAGACAATATTTCCTGCCGGAGTGACTCTCTCAAGCTTTGCAATATTAATGGCACCTCATACCATATCAAATATTTGGACTGCACGGGTCGACCTGTCAGGCTCCACATGGCAGCTGTAGACTGAAGCCAGGAGGGTATGTGACTGTTGTGATGACCAGCGGACGACTGGTGCAGCAGCAATATTCTGCGGTTGAGGAGAGTGTCTGTGAACCTCATGCATATGTGAGGCAAATGCACATCAGTTACGAGATGTCACCCTCTACACCTACACGTTTTGTCCTTTCCATGGAGGGTCACAAATACCACAAAAAGTTACACAAATATCCTGAAATATACTGTACTATGGATGTGGGATGCTACCTCTGTGGGCAGTAGGCTATGTCATGTTGTGTTGTTTGTATCTGTATATATGGGTATGTCTATAAATTGAGGAAGAATTATGGTAGAATTATACCGTATATTGTTATTATACTGTATTTGCCTTCACCTTCACTTTTGCCTTATGTTGTTCATTTTTTGCCTTATGATATGATCTGACATTTTGCATATTATAAGAGTCAAGATGCCATGGCACAGGCCTGGTATCTATTGTTTTGGTTACAGCCTGGTCCCGTGACACAGGCACGTTCTCTCTTATCTGTGTATATAACTGTGATCTCTCCCTGCTTTTGTCGAGAACTACTGTACCATCACCCTGAATGTTTAATGTAGTTCTCCCATGAGCTCGTGGTGTATTAAACTTCTATCTTATAAAGTGAAGTGTCTCAGACTCCAACACTAAGCTACCCCCCCCCCCCCATTATTGAAGCTATAGGACTCGGCTTATATGTTTTTTTGTATCTCTATCATTATCTTATTAGTACTGTTAGTACATACACATTCTTATGTTTATCTTTATGCGCAACTGCATTTTTGTGCTTGTACCTGTATAGTAGTGATGAATATTCTGATGTTTCCAATTCCTCCCCAAAATAAATTTACATTCAAAGGATACTTAGTTTTGTATAGTATTGTGTTAAGATTTGTAATACTCTACTAATATGCAGAGAGTCAAGCTGAACAACGGAATCAAGCTCTCTGATTTCTATTCGTCCATTGCTGCTTATTTACAGATTCTATCCTGATTTTTTGTTTGTCAGGCAGCATAGGGTCAATCAAAGAAAAAACAGAAATACATCATAAAGCTCGCCTTGGTGACAGTAGCTTTAGTTGATGTGGGTTACTTTTTCACACTGGATTGAAGAGTGCTTGTTGTTCGCTGTACCGTTGTTTGTCTTGATGTATGGACCACAGTGGAAACAAGGATTTGGCTTTTTTCATGTACTGTCTGTAACTTTTAAATCGTCATAAATCTGTAGTACAATATCAATACTTAGTACTAATATATGCTATTGATTCAGATTGAAGACATGACATTAATTACATTACAGAATATAGGCTACACAACTGCTTAAGCCTTATTTTTTTTTATATAGAAGGCATTGGGTGTATGGCTAATTCTATCATTATATTCAACGTGTTACTATTTGTGGCATGCGTTTCAGAACATTATCACTGCTGGAAGACCCTTGCTGGTGTTTGGAAAAAAATACATCATGATACAAAGGTGATCACTCAGAATAGTTTTTGAGAGTAGTGATTGTAATACTTTTTAATCTGTAAGGATAATTTGAATTAAATCATGACAGGAAACTCTACCCAATATGGGAATTTGAGTTCCTTTTTCTATCATAAGCTGTACATTTGCTATACCTTAGCTGTTGGAGCCTTAAGCCAAAAAGGTGTCGCTTGCCAAAAAGAACAGATCTACAAGCTAACAACATGTCGCGATAGCAACTCTGTCCTACAATGGAGTATAAATTTAGCTTTATTATGAAGCAAACTGTCGGGGACATGTGTCTCTCCAATGACATTGTGTCACATATGTGTTCACATGTTAGAGGGGGAGGCACCACAGGCACTATTATCTATGTTTATGAGTGGCCATATGGTGGGTGTCCTTGTGCTGCTAGTTTAACAGAGACTTTCCCCCTGAGATGAAACAATGATGTTCAAAA
Source organism: Gymnoscopelus braueri (assembly GCF_963280865.1). Taxonomy (NCBI): domain Eukaryota; kingdom Metazoa; phylum Chordata; class Actinopteri; order Myctophiformes; family Myctophidae; genus Gymnoscopelus; species Gymnoscopelus braueri. Next base: position 28,825,067 of record NC_137611.1, on the reverse strand, counting down.
ATGAACTTTACTTCTCTGCCCTCTCTGCTCATCAGACCCTGTCCCATCCCCCTCCGGCCCACATCACAGGGACGTGACACAGGTCTTACTGAGAGCTTATGTACCAGGTAGACCTAACTGATCGCAGTCAGATGGGCTCAGCGTCTCCCCCTTGTCAAAAAGCCCGCCCCCGCTTGTCGAGTCCCATTCCCTGCCTCCAGATGTGGCTTAATTTACTGCGACTCGGCTAATTACTGTAATTAAGGATTAATTACTGTTAATTACCTTCGCATAAACTCATCACCAGTCAAAGAGCGGAGCCTTATGAAATGTGCCATGCACAGGAACGCACACACTGCGGAGACCTCAGAAGGAGCATGTTATTGGACCTCTTGTTTCATGCCTTGTCCTGAAGCATAGCGGGGCTTGTAGGGCAGCAGATAGGGCAGGGGTGCTCTCTTGGTTCATCAACCCCACCCCCATACCTTCTATCATTCTGCTCAAATGCTGCCTGGGACAGTTTCACTACACTGCATGTCACTTCATTCAACGCTTAAGCTTGATTTATACTTAGTCGTACCTTGTTGTCACATGCCAAAAATAGCAGCTCTACAAGAGCTACGAGCTTGTAGATCTGCTATTTTTGGCATGGGACACTGTCTTACAACGGAGTATAAATTAGGCATTAAAACAAAGAAAGAAAGAAAAGAAAAAAACTGACAACAGAAATGTAAAACAAACACTACTATGATCTCTTGCTCACTTACTCCAAAATTGTCGTCTGACTACTGGCTGCGATGGTGCGTCATTTTTTCAACCGAACCCAGTTTGATTCCTGCATCTTTCATCTGAGTTAAAAACTCATTTACCAGTAAGAAACGCATTAGACCCTGATTGCAAAGGCCTTAATGCTTTGAAAACAATTGGTTGGAAAACGGAAAATCTGTCATGATTCAATTTCTTCAAATTTTGTGAAATATTTATGTATTATTTATTTATTTTTCATAATGAATAGGCCTGATTCGGCTAAAGCAATCACAATCATCCAAGTTCCATACTAACACTAGGGAGTATGTCTGTTATAATTAGGCTAGGCGGAGCTAAGGATGGATGGCCACATGGAGCTGCATGCTTAGTGAAGGTACTGAAGACACCCCATGCTGTGCTTCTCCCAGTGAATGAATGACCTGCTTTCCTGGGCAAAACAAGCACTGCACATCCTCAGAAACACACTGCAAACCCGCTAGTAAAAAAGAAAAAAAAGTCAACGCTTAAGTCCACGACATGACGACTACAGAGACTACAGTATAACACCTCCCCCACAACCATCACCACCACCCCCTGTGATGCGTGATGTGAAACACCCTGACAGAGCTTCAGTGAACCGAGCTCTATCAAACAGTAAATGTTATCAGTCATGCTGTTGCTCTGTTGTGTGTGTTTCACTGTACATGTTCCACCAACAGCAGGCCTTGAAGGGGGGCTGGAGGGGGCGCTCCCTCCATAGCCACGTCTTTGTCTCTCTGCTTGTTTGCTTTGCCATCCGAGCTGCTCCCTGCACCACCAAGCTCATGACTCCTCCACAGCTATTCAGCCGCCGTGGGTTTCCCACTGTAGCCCGAAGGAGCCATTATGAGAAGAAGAAAAAAAGTAAGGGAAAAAGAAATGGCAACGGGCCGAGCGCGGGCTTGATTCGATCAAGGAGACGTATATTTTTAAGACACCTTAAGAAAGACGGGACCGCCGGGGGGCTGATGTGTTGCCTATTTTGAATAATGAATTATTTTAATGAAGGCCTTTTTAAATGGGAGCGCTGTGCGTTGGTGGTATGGGAGTGGGGCTGTGTGCGTTGTGAATGGTCTTCTCCTCTGGCGCTGGCTGCCTCGTTATCAGGCCGGCCCCTCAGGCCTCAGCCTGGCCTGCTTAAGCCTCAGATGACGACGATAATTACCGTTATTAGGAGTAGCTGCAGGGGGAACTTGTTCTGAAAAACACCAAGCTGAGTGCCTGCCTGCCTGCCTGCCTGCCTGCCTGCCTGCCTGCCTGCCTCGCTAGCTCGCCGCCACTATACTGCTGCATGAGAAACTACCGGTCGCCAGTGGAGAAAGCAAAAAAAGAGAGAGCGAG
>NC_137611.1:28800461-28817961 GCF_963280865.1 Gymnoscopelus braueri | reverse complement strand
TTGGGCAGAAGTAGAGATATTTATATAATTTCAAGTGTGGCTTGTTTGTACTGTAAGTTTGCAGACAAAAATTACACTTAACTTCATACCATTATCATTTGTATTTCAGGTATCTTGACATTAATACGATCATATGCCTGTGGTATTATCTTGTATTATCTTGAAGATAGCATTTGATGAGAGCATATTCTGTTTAAAGCCACAATGTAGGAAATACCATAGCATGCTCATAAGGAGAGCAAAGAAAAATGAACTCTGGCGGAAGGCTGTGTTAATTATTTGGAATGATATTCAAAATCGATGAAAATGATAGTTTTATTATCTTGCTTAGCTGCCAGACTCTGCGAGGCTGCATGTTTTTATGGCACAGAGCTATTAAAGGGATGGCCATATTTCAAGCAGTTCAGTTGGTAGACTTTACTGGATGAAGTAGTTTAGTCTCGTCATTCATGGTATTAAAATACTCTAGGCTCACTGTTTAGGACTGCTTTGAACCCCCTCACAGTAAAATTCTAGTGTTCATTTAAGTCTGAGAGTGTAAACATTTAAATGAACACTCTGGAATGTGCTGTGCATGTTTGCAATTAAATCATTCTTTCCCACACAGATTGTCTCTTCTTCTTTTTGGGGATAATAGAACATTTTGCCGTCGTTTTTTTTTAACCCATTAAGACCGGTAATGCATCTGTGTCATTTTAGATGACACAGATGTCGGCACCGACTGCCGCGCTGCGCTATGAGCTTGTAGATTTTTTTTTTATCGTGAAAATCTTTGCTAATCTTTGAATATATATATTTTTAAAGGGTCCCTTGAACTAAATATTTTGATAAAAAAAAAAGAAAAAACTATGTATAAAAAAAAACTGTTAGTAGAAAACATTTTAGAATCGTCCTCAGGACTTAATGGTTTAATAAACCAAATGGGACTGCTTGGTGACGTTGTACGCCCCTCTCTCCTGTCACACCCACAGTGCTCAGTATTCGCGGTGCCCAGGAGGAGGAGCCTCCTGATGCCCAGCTCATGCGATTGGACAACATGCTGCTGGCGGAGGGAGTGTCAGGCCCAGAGAAAGGAGGAGGGTCGGCGGCAGCGGCCGCCGCCGCCGCGGCGGCGGGCGTCGGCCCCGACAACTCAGCGGAGCACTCCGACTACCGGGCCAAGCTGTCGCAGATCAGAGGGATCTACCATACGGAACTGGAGAAGTACGAGCAGGTAAACAATAGTTAGCTACGCCCCCCACACCCTTCCCCTCTCCCCAAAATACAAATGCATCATTTAGTAACCTCTTGAATCCCCAGCATCCCTATTCCGGGGGGAACATTCGCCCCCAAAAAAGAAGATCTACAAGCTCACAACACGTCGCCTTAGTTGCGACGCATTGTGAGCTTGTAGTTCGGCTATTTTCGGTGAAGAGATTTGTAGAAGACAGCACCACAGTCCGTTTTACTAAGATTAGAGGGTTCAAGTGGTTAATGTTTTGTTGGATAGGGACAAATACATTTATCTATCTATAAATCCAGGAGTGTGTGCGTGTGCGCGTGCGCGTGTGCACGTGTTTGTCTGTCTGTCTGTCTGTGTCCACCTTTTTGCCCATATATGGAGATTCCCGAACTCTCCCAAGTTGGTGCGTCTAAAGTATCATTCATAGTCGGACGTAAGGATACGTAACGAGCGCCGGCGCTCCTTACGTTGTCGTTTTTGTCTCCCCCTCCGTCACTTACGGCTCCAGGATTTCCTTCCGTGCAGTCGACATTCACCGTCAGGCCGACGTGCACGTTGACTGTAGTACCACTGGCGCCCGTTGGCAGTATAAGGGGAAAAAAGTTTCCGTCTGCCCCTCTTTCTCCACGTTGGTGGAAGTACTTGAGTAAATGTACTTAATTACAAAAATACCGTCGATCCATGGTCTGTGACAAAATGAACCCAGCCATTCCCTAAAGTTAACACACACACACACACACACACACACACACACACACACACACACACACACACACACACACACACACACACACACACACACACACACACACACACACACACACACACACACACACACACACACACAAATAATATAGAGCACAGTGCAGTAGGGGTCGAAACTCACGTTTTGTAGACAACCATTGTTTTTGTCTAGTTTGTGGACAGCTCTGAAACTTTTATTGCGTTGTTTTGGCTAGATGCTACAATGGTAGCTTCATGTTGTTAGCTGCGCTGCGCTGTTGCCAGGTTTTGTGAGAGAAATAAGCAACCAGGTCTATGAAAACAAGCCCAAAAGAATCGACTATGCCACATCACATGAAAATAGCAGATCTACAATATATGTTTGAGAATCATTGGTTTAAATAATAATTGGCCCAAATAAGCAACTACATTTTAGAAACAAGCCCAAATAAAACCGCAACCACCAATAAAAAATTGCTTGTTTGTTTACAAGCAACTTTACAGAAATATAAGCCCAAAGTCGCTTATAATAAGCAGACATGGCAACATTATGGGTACGTACATAGACTCGCAACTGCCATCTAGTGGATGAATAGGTGTATTACGCCTGTACATAAATAACAAACAAATAAATAAAATAACCCCTAAATAACGTGAGCGACTATGCATGTGTCCGTAAAGAACGGACGGAATCCCTCACCCCCTGACGCACGTTTCAGACCCATCTAGGGACTTTGAACGGGCCTTTAGATGCCTAACGTCGTAGATTAGTATCCAGGTACTCTTCAGTCTGCACTAAGTGCAGTACTTAGTGCCCCCCATGTCAAAACCAAGTTTTGACATTGTTACATGACAACGATTTCATTTCTAATAATTCCACTTCTTTATGAAAACAAAAACTCCTCTTTTATTTTTAGCCTTCTGAATTCGTAACTTTTATTTTACTTCACAAAAAAAACGCTCTCCGAAAGGTCAAAGCCATGAGAAGTAGGGCGTTGAATTGTGATGTCTTCAGCAGGCAAAGCATCCATTGAATCAGTCACACACCAGCACTCTTCCAAGGAACTGCAATGTGTTGTCATGCTCGCCGATGTCAAAGCGCTTGTGGGTTTGTCATCTTCTTCCAGTGAGGCTAGTCATTGCTAACTGTCACTGTGAATATACACCTGAGCATTTACATGTCACAACGCCACACACACACACACACACACACACACACACACACACACACACACACACACACACACACACACACACACACACACACCTTCCGAGCATGTGAGTGAGTGGCGTCTGGCATGTGTTCGCGAGCAGAACGGCTGGCGCCGTGCATCATTTTGACTGACGTAACCCTGGTGCTGACAAGAAACAGACACCTTGACTCTGAATGCAGTCATATCCAGTGACTGATGCAGACACAGTGAACAAGGTAGACTGAAAGATGGAGTGAAAAGACACAGACAGAAAGGGCTTAAACAGAGAGAGAGAGAGAGAGAGAGAGAGAGAATGAGAGTTTAAACCTCCTGAACGTGAACAGGACTGAACGCTTTCTGTCATTTTGGATTTCTCTTCACTTGTCACATCGCTTCTTTCGTGTGTTGAAGAAAAGGCTTTTTAATATTCAAAACGCCATGAGTTTGCTGCTTCCTCGTCACAGCATCCCTTTATTCCCCGCAAAATGCGGGCGTAACCCGTCGCTACGTCTGCTACTACAATTCACACCGTCGCTATTAGTACGGCATCTGTAACGCTGTCAATCAGTGCTGCTTCTATCACCGTCGGCCTGTCTGCAAAGGCTCGGCTCCTTGAGAACGCAATTTTGTTCCGTTGTTCACTCAGTACTGTTGGGTGTGAGGCTGTCAGGCCACTCTGAGGCCTGTTTGTTTAATGTGTTCTGTCTTTGTGTGCAGGCGTGCAACGAGTTCACCACCCATGTGATGAACCTGCTGAGGGAGCAGTCTCGAACGCGACCTATCTCGCCCAAGGAGATTGAGCGCATGGTGAACATCATCCACCGCAAATTCAGCTCCATCCAGATGCAGCTCAAGCAGAGCACCTGCGAGGCTGTCATGATCCTACGCTCACGCTTCCTTGATGCCAGGTCTGTATGACTGTGTGTGTTGGTGAATGCATATTTATTCATTAACCACATAAGCCCTATACTTTGTCATAGGCGAAAATAGCCGATTTTCAAGTTCACAGCCTGATGTGAGAGCGATTTGAAAGTGAAATATCCCTCTAAGCCAGGGTTATTGTGGTTAATTAATTTGTGCATTTGTATTATTATGTCTCATTGTAGTGAAACTGGATTTGAAGGTGTTTGATTTTATTTTGTTCTTTTTCTATTCTCCACATCAACCTCCTTTCCTTCCCGAAGGCGAAAGAGGAGGAACTTCAACAAACAGGCGACAGAGATCCTAAATGAGTACTTCTACTCACATCTCAGTAACCCTTATCCCAGTGAGGAGGCCAAAGAAGAACTGGCTAAGAAATGCAGCATAACGGTGTCACAGGTATCAACACAAACACAATTATTCTACTGTAAGAATTGCAGAAATTAAGACAAGTGCAACAAGTGCGACAGTACTTTATTCAACACAACATTACAAGCCCTGAGGCACAGCAATAGGACATCACTTACCTTCTATCCACAACCCCACTCCCAAGACAAATAAGAAAGCAAGACCCGCCATCTCCGGATTAATTCAGTATCTGCGTGACGTAGCTGGTCACTGGTGGTCACTGAACTAAATATTGGATCCAATCGCCACAGGCCACACAGTCTTCCTAACATTCTGACACCAAAAAAGGAGAAAATCTACTTTGTTATTGACTTTTGTCTGTCCCAGCAACACACTCTCACAAGATCTAGCAACAGCAAACATAGGACGTTCGCAAGATCTGCCGTCAGACAGCACCCACCATGTGTGGATCTTCCTAAATATCCACCGTCTTTGCCCACTCTTAAGGAGGCAATAGGCAAATCCCAATATAAAATGTCTGCCTTCTCGCCTCCTCCATGCTCCAGCTTGACCTCGGAAATCATTCGCGTACCAAAGCTTAATTTGCTTTTGGAGGAGCTGAGGCTCCCCAAGTCATTGGGAGCGCAAGGAAACAACCCAAGTGGAGGATGAGAGGATGGAGGTTTGAGTATTGGAATCTGGCTAATGTCTGTCTCATCTTGTGGATTATGTCACTATGCTAGTTCTATTTATATGGGCAACACTGTCATCAGGTCATTAACCACTTTCAATTTGGTGTACCTGTTTTGGGCATTAAAATGGCAAAAATGTTTTGAAGATTTCAGTTGAGAAAATAGCCGATTTATAAGCTCACAACACGTCGCAGTGAGCTTGTAGATTGGCTATTTTCTTTATCCGTCCTGTAATTAAGTATATAGGGCTCAAGTGGTGAACAAGACCATCTGGAATCTTGAAGGTTTGGGCCCCATAATGGACCACTTGCACTTTTTGGCAGCCCTGGTGAATAGGATTTGTTCTCAGTGGCCCTCATTTATCAACGCAGCTTATAAACCGGCTTATATTTTTCCATATATTCGGCCGTACACCAACGTCGAAGTCACATTTATCAACGAATCCTACACAGCTGATCCGAGCCTACATTTGGTCCCAGGCTTGATAAATGTCACGGCTGGAACCTAGTGTCATTTAAATAACACGCCCTTAAATATTCTCAAAACGCCCCGATTTTACGACATGAAGAAGGACCAGAATACGACCAAAGACATCAAAAGCCAATGAGAAAGAGTTTCCCCCGCCTGCCTCGCCACACACGCACACGCACACGCCCCCCTCTCTCTCTCTCTCTCTCTCTCACTCACTCACACACACACACACACACGCACACACACACGCCTGCCCAGCTGTGTTTTTCATGTATTGTAATCGTACCGTAGCGGTACAATCTTTGTCACGTAGGCTTGTAGCCTACATGAATGACATATTATGATACCAATCACATCGCCATGAATGGAATACGTTTGTATATTAATTTATTTAACCCATACCGAGCAGTGCACAAGCAGTCATGTAGGATATTCCCCGTGAGACGGCAGTGGTTTCGGTCCGTCCCGTTAATAAGAGATTGGAGCGTCGGGTTTATATCCTTAACCCAGCCAGGTTGTAGACTTCAAAACTCTCTATGACATAACTCCATAACATAGGACAAGCTACTGTAAGTTTGTACACCTCACTGTCCATGAAAAGATCGTCGGCAGTCCCGACCGCGGGACTCCCGAGTCCCGACGCAAAAGCGCTCGTATATTTTGAAAATAGCAGATCTACAAGCTCACAACGCGTCGCGATGCGACCCGTTTTTGAGCTTGCATATCTGCTATTTTAAAATAGCCAATGCAACTGAATGACTGTTACAGCAGTTTGTTTAAATTACTTTATAAAATGTTATATTTTCACAGGGATTAATTATTAGTGTGTAGATATACATTTAGGAGTGGATTATGTGTCCAGATGCCTGTCAGACAGTCAGACAATGCTGCTCCGCAGGTCTAGAATGGAATAAACGGGCGCAGCCAACGTCAACAACTGGTCTCGACCAGACGTGAGATCTCAGCGTATGGTAGGATGAAGCCCACGTCAGGATATATTGATAAATGCCGAAAGGTGCGGTGATCTCGCCCTACGCCCATTATTTGGGCTGCACCGCGTTGATAAATGAGGGCCAGTATATCTGTATGCATTTTGAGAGGAAAATGCTAACACAAATGCTAATGATAAAAACACGAATTGATGAATTGCCTTTTGCTTATAGGCTTACTGGCAGGGATATCCTTCATTAATAAAACTACATATCTTTGTGTGATCTCCCTGCTGTTTTCACAGGTATCAAACTGGTTTGGAAACAAGAGAATCCGATACAAGAAAAACATTGGAAAGTTCCAAGAAGAAGCCAACATGTATGCCGCGAAGACGGCAGTCACCGCAACCAGTGTGTCGTCAGCTCACGGCAGCCAGGCAAACTCCCCATCCACTCCCAACTCAGCAGGTGAGTCCTCCTGAACTTCTGTGTACAAGAACTCAGAAAGATGCTAAGCCACATGCTGTAAGGGTTGTTGTCATTACGGCATGACCCCATAATACAAAAGAAAACTGGAACAGATTTAAAAAAAAAACATGCTAACATGCCTCGCCTCAAGTGGCCTTCTTCAGGGCAAACAATAATTATCAAGTCAAAACAAACATTTTCAAGTTATATATATATACCTTGCTCTGTGATAATGATATAGATAATGAATGTATTTGTATAGTGCTTTTCCAAACATAGTTACAAAGTGCTTTACAGAACAGGGTAAAAGAGCAACATGATAAACATTAGAGATAAACTAATGAAAAAAAAAAAAAAAGATAAGTGAATAAAATAGCACAGTAGCCACAAAATGTGAAATAGACACATACAGATATAATCAATAAAACACAAACTGGCAAGAAGATTTTAGAAAAGGACTTAACATAGAGGTAGGTTTCAGAAGAGATTTAAAAGATGACACTGATGAAACAATCAATAAGTACATGTGCTGATCCCACCCCCAAGACATCTGCCATGTTTGATCCAAAACCGACAAACAAACAAGCAGACAGGCAGACAGACAGACGATCACCATAAAGCTGCTCCTTCAGGTGTTATTGTAATTAGCAACCCAAGAATGAAGGGGACCTATTAAATCTGGACTATGATACCGTGTCCTAAGATAGTAAAAAAAAACACAGCAACATTATTTGGTAATACAGTACCTTAGCCCGAACTCAAGGATTTGGTCTCGGGCACACTGGCGCAGTTTCATTTGTCAGTCAGGGTTCTGAGCTTTGTGGAGGTCTCTAAAAACTAACATTAGGGGCAGAGGTAAATAAATAAATAAAAGCACAACAGCTGTGCTTTCTGTAAGAGAGAGAGACTTCACTGTTCATTACGTGGTCCAACACTTTCAAACACACTCACGCACGCGCGCACGAATGAACGCATGCACGCGCTCGCACACACACACACACACACACACACACACACACACACACACACACACACACACACACACACACACACACACACACACACACACACACACACACACACACACACACACTTGCACGTACACGTACACATGCACACACCCACACACACAGCATCCCACTACTTATAAAACATTTGTATCAAGTACATTGCAACAACAAACTGAAACTGCCCGAGAGCTGTACTTTCATCTAGTCTTATGCTAATACAGGAATCAAGTCATTTGACATTAGAAATTAATACATTTTTCATCTCTTCTGCAATGTGCTCTAAAATCTGGGCACATGAATGATTGGATCAGTGAGCAGGGCCGACTCTCGCACCATTTATGTAATTAAATATAATAATGGGATAACATTTTGTATAAGGCTACCTTTCTTTAGCGAGCACATACTGTAGGCTGCCCTGAATGTGCTAATAACTGTCTCCTTAAACATGGTGCCGCTGAGTTCTGCAACTAAAAATATTAAATAAAATATACTGCTTTTGAACACAGCTAGGTCCCATGAATCCAGACATCTTCTCCAGCCAGCATAGTTTGTGCAATATTCTACTGCGCTCCATGGTATACTTGTGGTGAAGTGCATTCATACTGCTATTCACAAGAGAATGTGGTGCATTAAATAGTTATTTCTTTTTGCCTGTTTATCCCATTACTGTAAATTATACTCATCATTACATTGAAAAATACATTATTTGTGAATAAAATAATTGTTGTTGGTAATGTATTATCGACCCCCACAGATGTATGCTTTCATTGTAGCTCAGACCCCTCCTTATGGGCTCTCAGCTTCACTGGCTCCCAAATAACTCAAAACCTGAGTGTATTGCACCTTTTCTCGACTAACCCGATAATACGATATGGCTTTCTCCTTTTCTTCCTGCACCGTTTCTTCTCTCTCTCTCTCTCTCTCTCTCTCTCTCTCTCTCTCTCTCTCTCTCTCTCTCTCTCTCTCTCTCTCTCTCTCTCCCTCTCCCTCTCCCTCTGTCCTCTCTTCTCTCTCTGTCTCTCTCCCATATTGACCTCTTGGTCTTACGGATGTTAATTCATCCTGCCTCTTGTCCGATTGACCTCTTGCATGCCATTAAGCTGTTCAGAGGGCAAGCCAAGCCTTTTGTCATATAGAGACTTCCCAACTGTATTGGATTAGGACCGGGTGTTGAAATCAAGTTACGCTGTGGTCTCTTTACATCTGGGGAGTTTGGGTCCATTAAAGGACAAAGAGGATTCTTTGGGTCTTCCTGTGGATCATTTAGCACTTCCTTAATGAACCACCGGTAGCAAGCAACTTCAGCAGCATCTGTCTTTGTCCGTGGACTTCAGTAATTGTGTGTTTATGATTATAATGCATTTTATGGTTCTTGATGTATGAAGTTTTGCATTCGTTTCTGTTAATTATGGCTTGGTGATACTTGTCCTTTTGCATATTGTTGCTGTTGGGCAGAAACCTTGTATCTCCATATTTATTTATTTTTTGTGTTTTTCATAAATGAATGCCCTATTTTATATTTCTATATATCTATTGCTATTGGTTTTAGTGGCTCTTTGTTTTGTTTTTGTTTTTTACTTTTCATCTATAATGACATGCCCAAAATAGGGACACCAGGTTAAAAGTGGTTAAATATGCCTGTGGGTTTTATAAATATTTAACAAATGACAATAACAAGAGCTCGAGACTAAAATATAACTACAGGTTATTTTTTTTCTCCATTTCCTGAAAAGTTGTCATTTTGGACACGCTTTCTCTGCCCTACAGCAACGATATGTCTGCTGCCCTGCTCCACTAACTCACTTATTGCACTTTTGCAGTTGCATGGTCATTTTAACTACTCTTTCCTTCCCTCTCCTCTTCCCTTCTCCCTTCCCTGTTCTCTCTTTCTCTCCACCTGGCACTGTCCTATTTTTGCTGTTTTTCCTCTCTCTCTCTCTCTCTCTCTCTCTCTCTCTCTCTCTCTCTCTCTCTCTCTCTCTCTCTCTCTCTCTCTCTCTCCTTCCCTGACTGTCCTCTCAGGTTCTGCTGGTTCTTTTAACATGTCAAACTCCGGAGACTTGTTCATGAGTGTGCAATCCCTCAATGGGGACTCGTACCAAGCGGGTCAGGTTGGGGCCAACATACAGTCCCAGGTAGGCGCCTCTCCAGGCTTAGTTGTCTGGCCGTGATTGGAACATTGCAAACCTCTGACTCACAGTTGCTTTCTATTGATGTCGTTGAGCCTGTCTGACCACGCACAGGAGCATAGTTGCTTCCCCTTTGACCTAGTTGGAGAGACAGAGGTCACACTTGGCCTTAAGCACTGTATTAATGTGGAGACCATTGTCAGCGCACAAATGAGTAGACGAATGCAGACAGTTTGGGAAATGGTGCAACACTCATCAGCACTTCCCTGACAAGGGTTCTCATAGCCACTGGTGGAGTCCAGCACTCTGACCTCGTTCAAGTGTACAGGGATGGCCAGCACTGAGTGTTACAACTCTCACCATGGACTGGGGAGCTATAGCAGCATTCTCAGTTGATAGAAGTGCTTTGGGCATGATTACACACACACACACACACACACGCGCGCACGCACACACACACACACACACACACACACACACACACACACACACACACACACACACACACACACACACACACACACACACACACACACACACACACACACACACACACACACACACACACACTTTCTGTTTAAATCAGCTTAGGTCCTGTATGATTATGCAAAAGAATGATCTCAGTAGCAGATAAAAATTATCCTATTTTGATATTTAATTGAAACTCCTGTCCTCCTCAAAAGGTAATTTGCCTGAGAATTTCAAAGTGCCCTCATTGCCAGACTTGGGTAATTCAATGAATGCAAAAAAATCATGGCACTCTTGGTCCACTAAGTAACAAAACACAAACCACACTCACACACTCAAGTTACAGTTATTTTTCCATATAAAATATAATATAATATATTTTAGAAATTTGTTGCGTAGAAATTGCATTTTTAGTTTGCGTTTGTTGTGGTTTCCAGGGCACCTTAAAATATATTCATAAATTTATTTTTGCAATTTGTTAGCATCTGTGTATCTTTGTCCTATACTGCGATGTCTTATCAAGTCTCCATTAGCAGCCAAATCATTTTAATTCACACTTTGTAACCTTTTCCAACGCATGGTACCCTTTTACTATCAGTCTGACCTTTCCCTGTGCATGACGTTCTTTGTCACCCGGAGCCTTTGTCTGACCAGCTGCCTTTGTCTCTGTGTTTGTGTCCTGGCTGTTGCAGGTGGATACCCTTCGCCATGTTATCAGCCAGACCGGCGGATACAGTGACAGCCTAGCAGCCAGCCAGATGTACAGTCCACAGGGCATCAACGTAAGACCTGTAAACAACCTCCTTCTGTCCTTCCCAATGTTTTATTTCTGTTGTACTTATTTTCTGCTTACAGGGTGCACAGTAGAATCCTGAGTGTTGATTTAACTCTGAGAGTGTACAAATGTATTTTTTGTACACTCTCTGACCATGAGTTAAGAATGGATTATCACTGAGGATTGTGTGTGTGTGTGTGTGTGTGTGTGTGTGTGTGTGTGTGTGTGTGTGTGTGTGTGTGTGTGTGTGTGTGTGTGTGTGTGTGTGTGTATGTGTATGTGTATGTGTATGTGTGTGTGTGTGTGTGTGTGTGTGTGTGTATGTGTGTGTGTGTGTGTGTAGCCCTATACTGCATTGTAAGACAAATATAGCTGATCGAAAATAGTCAAAAATAGCAAATCTACAAGCTCATAAAGCGTTGCATTGCAAAGCGTTGTGAGCGTGTATATCGTCTATTTTCGCTAAAGTAAAATGCTGTTAATGTTTAGAAATGTTTGAAAAGTCTTGCCTATAATGCCATGCCCAAAATGGGGATGCCAGGTTGGAAGTGGTTAATGGGTAGGATGCTGTGGGTAGGGGTGGTTGGGATGCCACTTAGCAGAGTCTGTTGGGGTTGGGCTGTTGTCCAGGCATTTGCTCCTCTGCTCCAGTCATGCCCTAGGTGGCAGGCAATGAGGCAGCGGCCAGCGGCTGAGTGGCTGGACACGCTCCGAGCCTGTCGGAGGACATTAGTGTTAGCGAGGCACCTGCAGCCGACAGGAACAAGGACACAGGTGTCATCCTCCCTCCCAGCGTTCCTCTCACATTGGCACCCGAAGACAAAACATGCCTCCTTGTCCCTACCCGAAATTGGCTTCAAGAAAAAAAGTCCCAGTTGCTCCTTCTTAAAATAACTCTAGCTAGCCGGTGTGAGCGGATGGTCCCATTTTTCATGGGTCTTCTCAGGCTAGGCCAGGCATAGCAGGGAACACTGGAGGCAGTGCGTTTGCATGTCGATCCGTAGCGACAGGCCGCGTGGGACTGAGCGGAATCAATACGACAGTCACACAGGCAGAATGAGTGGAGCTTTGGGCAAGCAGTCTAAGCACATTGGTCAGATCAGCCGTCCACTGTTGCAGTGACACTGACAGCCAGGCTTGGAACACCCCTTCATGCTAAAATAAGAATATGGACAAAGCCTGCATTAGAGCCATCAACTTCCTGACCGGTCCGCACACCGGAATGGAACTTAGTTAGCTCCAGTGTAAATAGATTCAAGATCCCAGTTCATGTTAATGGAATATTATAATATAGTAGCAAAACAGCTAAATATATATATGTACTTCTACAGCATATTTACTTTCATTCTTTAGGATATAGGGAAAAACACTCAGGGCTCTATTCAGAGCCAGATTTGAACAAACCACTAATTAGGGATGAAGGACTAGGCAAGAGGCGTTTCCCCGCAAAATTCGGTATTCTATGGCACCCCCGTGACCCGCCAAACACCTGAGCTACCCGTTACATTATGCATAGGTGTGGTTTGGGCGTTACAATGATAAAACCAATCACCGTGCCAGAAGCCATTGCCTTTAAGAGAAGACTGCGCTAGCCGTCATCCCGATCCAATATATGCTCTAGCCTATCTACCTGTCTGCACTGTTGCCTGGTCTGATTATTATAAGCCACATTGGGCTTGTTTTCCTTCTTTTTTTTTATTTTATCCAAATACATTTTTATATTAATTTGTAGCCTATTGTGTTCACAATAAGCTTGTCATATTAGTCAGATCCGGAATAGTATATGAAAGCCATTTAAAATATGTATAGGCTACTATTGGTACACACTGGCTGCTCCCAAATAATTAATTACATCATGTTGCGACAACGCTCCTACGTGGTACACAGACAAACAGTAGCACATGGGTATAATAAATTGGACAGTTTTAGGAAAGGTCTATAGCCTACAGTATGTACTCACGTTGGCTGTTATCGTTCTATTTCCACCGTTCTAATGGATTCCAGGGGTGTGTAAACATCTCTGAAGTTGCTCCATAGTTTCCTCTGAAGTGACGCAGTTAATTAAAGTTAACTTACATCCATATTGTCCCCGTTATCTTTCATCATCCACCTTTGTTCAGTAATCCCGAACAGAGCTAAACTTTAAGTTTACATCAATCAAAGCCTCTCAAATCCAGACACATTGCTGCGATGCGTATGTGCGTCGCCTATACCTACCCAAAATAACAGACATACAAGCTATCAACGGCGCTGCATCATGTCGTGTCGACAGCTACAGATCTGTTATTTTGGACAGCACAATGAGGCGCGCGCGCGCCACGGAGTAGCCTATCACTAAACCAAAAACATTACATTACGTGGTCAACAACATAGCCTACTAGACATGTAACTTGCTTGGAGCTTTTAATGCAGTGGTTCTCAACCTGTGGGTCGAGACCACAATGGAGCACCCAACGCCTGGCGAGCTTGTAGATCTGCTATTTTCACAATATTTATCTGTGGAACCGAGTCAAACAAAATGGGGGGGTCCCCAGTTCAAATATGGTTATTTTGGGGGGTCATGAACGTAGCGTTTGCATGGGAGGCGTTGTGAGCTTGTAGATCTGCTATTTTCAAATAGCTGATGTATATGTTAGAGTGCTCATGTGGCCCATAGTCGCTTGACTCGCTTCTTTTGGGCTGGTTTTCCTAGACCTGGTTGCTTGTTAGTTGTTTTTCCTCACAACACTGGCACTGATGATAACTAGACGGCAGCCGTCATAGAATCAAAATGACCCCGCTGGGAGTGGTGGTGGCGTTTGTGGTAGAGTGACCATGGGTTTGTATGAAGAGAGATAGCGCATTTGCGGTAGAGTGAGCATCGGTTTATATGAAGAGAGAGAGCGCATATGCGGTAGAGTGAGCATCGGTTTATATGAAGAGAGAGAGCGCATTTGCGGTAGAGTGAGCATCGGTTTATATGAAGAGAGAGAGCGCATATGCGGTAGAGTGAGCATCGGTTTATATGAAGAGAGAGAGCGCATTTGCGGTAGAGTGAGCATCGGTTTATATGAAGAGAGAGAGCGCATATGCGGTAGAGTGAGCATCGGTTTATATGAAGAGAGAGAGCGCATTTGCGGTAGAGTGAGCATCGGTTTATATGAAGAGAGAGAGCACATTTGCGGTAGAGTGAGCATGGGGTTGTACAAAGAGAGAGAGGCATTTGCGGTAGAGTGAGCGAGCATGGGTTTGTATAAAGAAAGAGCGCATTTCACACACAGATCATTCATATATTACCAAGATTTAATGAGAAATAAGGCTTCTTTAGAAAAATGACTGATGGGCTGGGCTGGGTCTAATTTGTCAATTATTAGTCGAGCCGGGCTGAAATATTTAGGGGATATGAAAGCTCTAGTTAGTAGTTTGAAGTGCTCATGTGGCCTTAGAGTTGCTTCTTTTTGTTTTCATAGACCTGCGACTGCGGTTGCTTATTTCTCTCCAAGGCTGGCAACACGGCTCATGGTCCAACGCACAAAGCCATTGTAGTGTCTGTGTGCACTTGACGGGTGATTTTATAAACCAGCGGGTGCTTCTAGAATCCACTATCCCCCGTCCCCAAGCCGTACCCATGTGTGTCTGTAGAATTGCAATGTGGGGGATATAGCAACAACACGCCCACGGACACACCTCCACGCGCAAATAACGGCGTCGGCATAATGGTGACGGGTAGAGCAGGTGCTAGAATAACCTATTGGGGCGGCGCAGGTCCATTATCCCGATTTAACGGGGAATTTTTGGCCTGTGAATAGAGCCCAAATAGTTTATTTTTGTTTTGTATTTGTTTCAGTGAATTATTGATTATATTGTTGTAATTTACTGGATTATTTGATATAGGATCATATGAAAGTCAATAATCAGACATTATAATGATGCTTGCCCTTATAGTGACAATAATTAATAAAGACAAAGTTAATTCTTAAACATACCTTGCAGAGACTCTCTTTGCAGTTGTTGAAAAGACACAGCAATGGGAGTTTTGGATGCAGTGTGGACACTTTGTTATTTAAGCCAAACAATATTGTCTCATTTTTATATTCTAAAAAGAAGAAGAAGAAAAAAGCCTGTACTGAGTCAGAGAGAATTCGTGTGGTGCAGCTCTCCTCCTTTCTCCTTGAACAATAATTACACCCTTGAAATTGATGGTGGGTGTTGCTTAAAAAAGGAAAAAAGAAAAACATCACACTCTTTCTTTCTTCTCTCTTTTGGTTCTGAATAGGCTGACAGACGGCCTCTATGTGAAATAACAGGGTTTGAAAATAAGAGGGTGCCAAAGCCCATTTTCAGCTTTCACTGATGGCACGGAAATTGCCATTAATGTCCCTAATGGTCTTTAGTCGACCTATCTCCGGGATTGAAGAAGGCTTCCATTTTACAAAGCCATTATATTTTTTCGCAATAGCCAGTGTGATAATTTGCTATAATTGATTCTTTCATCAACTACCTCAGGGCCATCTTGGAAGGTTTATGAAAGGTCTGTTTGTTCTGTGTAGCGTTGTCTCTGTTTGTCTTGAATCATGGCAGCCATTTTGGAAAGGCAGGTAGATGGAAGTGATCCAGAATATTCTTGGCAATATCTGTCAATAAGGCAATATCTGTTAGGCTTTCAGTGTATCAGAATATCAGTAGCCTTGTCAATACGGTTTTGTTATGTTTTGACATGAACAATCATTTTATGACTCTAATTGCCTGTAAAAAAACTATTCAAAAGTCAAAACTAAAAAAGGCCAGGATTTTTCTACACTCCTGATAAGTTGACTGCCTTCTGTTTCATTTTAAACAGGACTGTATGCCCACATAGTACTCTAGTCTCACCGTAAATGTTATTTATTTTTATGTTGGTTTGTCACTGTATCATACAGCCAAATCACATTCATTGTACATTCCTTTGAGCTAATTAAGCTTTTTCCCCCCATCTTATCTCTGTAGACAAATGGAGGCTGGCAGGATGCCCCAACCCCATCGTCAGTGACCTCCCCCACGGAAGGACCCGGAAGTGTTCATTCGGATACCTCCAACTGAATATTTCAATCTCCACACCATATCCACAAAAACATGAACTGGCCGTGCCATTCACAGTATTAAGAGTAAAATGGATTCACTGTCCCATAGTTTGGAGGGGTGCTGTGAAATCCTAACTAGAGAAAATGTAAAAAAAAAAAAGAAGAAAAAAAAGGAATTTCCTCTGCTCTGCTCATGGACATTTGAGATACCAACTAAATGTATCAGAATGAAAACGAAAAACAATACTACAAGGAATGGAGATGTTTGTACAGATTTCACATTATATTCAGAGGGCTGGGGTTACTTATTCACTTGTGATGTTTTCACTCATATTGATGATATTACGTGATAAGATAAATAAATCAACCCATACATTTTGATTGAGAACGCTTCATTCTACCTCTCGGCAACTAAAAAAAGTAGGAAAAAAAATGTCAGTGACCATTATTTGTTTTGTAAAAATGAGATTTTTTGTCTTTGCAAGCAAGAGGCACATCTTCTTACTTACGTTTTGTTGTCTCTCACCTATTCTATGGTACGCCATTTAGACTTAAATATTGCTCAGTTGTTTACAATGTGTGCTTGATAAAGTATGTTCCTCTTACCCTCTGTCTCTGACAAGTCAAAACACAATTATGTTGGCGATACCTCTAAGTTAACCCTGTGAAATATGTTATCCGTAAAACAATAAATACTTGTCATCAACTCAGACAATTTGATTGACATTATTCTTTAAAGTAATGATACAGGAACTCACAATCTAGTAAGTGTTCATCCGTTGTGGGTTTGATACAACAACACAATATGTGGTTTAAGCCTGAGTTATACTTGGTTGCACGCCAAAAAGTAGATCTATAAGCTCGACGCATTGTGAGCGTGTAGATTTGCTATATCCGGTGTGCAACATAGACGCGCAACACCGACACGCAATTAAGTCTAAATCACCTTTAGAGTGACAGCATTGTGTGCACGTGGAGTGACAGAAACAGCACTACAACAAAAGCAGGAATTTGTGTTATTTTTTAATCAGATATACAGATATGTATTATTATTTGCTATTTTATCAGCTCCACTTTGGGGTTTCGTCTCAATATGTTGCCCGTACAGTGAT